>NC_142024.1:6662500-6852500 GCF_049901735.1 Notechis scutatus | reverse complement strand
CAGAACACCGAATTGTTTGCGATGATCGAGAAGATGCAGGTAACCCAGACCCTGAGCCCTGTTGGGGGTCTGGTGGAGCTGGGGCATTGGGGGAGTGGGAGGAGGAAGGGGAGGAGGCAGTTGAGGAGCCCACTGGGTTGGGGAAGGGTCTGTCCCAGAGAGAGAGAGAGAGAGAGCCAGCCCTTGGGGTGGATCGATCCGAGAGCCTTTGCTTTGGGGGATTTAAGCAGGGGGTGGGCATCGCGGGAGATGGAGGGGTGGGGGCTGAGAAACGTGCTCTTTGCATGCTCAGAGGTGCCCCTGCCTTCCCTTGAGCTCATAATCCACAGCCACCGTTCATCCCCAGGGCGTGCGGGGATCCCGGTGTCCCTAATCCCCAGCTGTCTCTTAGGATGGGGAGGAATAAGGGGGTGGGGGCGGTTTAAAGAGAAGCCAGGCTTTGCAAGGTGCCAACGCAGTCGGGGGCCTGTGGGTGGGGGGCGGTTGTGCCCACCTCTGGGGTCCCTTGTGGGGGCCCTTCCCCCTGGGCCGGGCCTTTGCTCAAGAGCAGCAGCTGGACAGAGCTCTTCCCCTCTTCCCCTCCCCTTCTCCACACTCCCCCATGTGCCCAAGCGGCCTGTGCCAAGCAGGATTTCCGCCATCCCTGCCCTCTGCCCCAGCCCAGGTGTGCCTGGCAGGCGGCCCAGGAAGGCTGTTGACTCTGGGGCTGGTCTCTCTCTTCTCCCCACCCCCACCCCCGCCCCCAGGGAAACCGGATGGACGAGCAGCGCTGTGCCTTCCCCTCCCCTCAAGGTAGGTGCCAACGCCCCCTCCCCACCCCATGGGCAACACCCCCCCAAAAAAATCCTGCCAAGGATCTCGCCAGCCTGAAAGTGAATTTATGTCTCTGCCCTCCCCCATGAAACTAGTGTGTGTGTGTGTGTCTGTGTGTCCCCCACCCCGTGTGTCGTAGCCCCTTCCTCGCCCATTCGGGGCCGTGGGCTGCACCCTCGCTTACCTGCCCCAGGTGGCACCTCTTCCACCCTCCCTGATTACCACCCACCACTAATGGGGCGGGCGGGCGATGGGGGCTGTAGCCCCACAGAGGGTCTCCCCCGATTTCCCCCCCACCCACACACACACTGATGCACGGCCCCGTTGTGGGAAGGAGAGGAGGGGGCAGGCTGAGCGCAGGTGTGCCTCACACACACACACACACACACACACACACAAACACACACACACACACACACACACACACACACGTGTGTTTGTGTCTTGCAGACGGAAGAGGATTACATCCCCTATCCCAGCGTCCACGAGGTAAGGAAGAGCAAGTTCCTTTCATCCGCTGAAAGGGGGACTCCATGGTTAGGAGCAGTCTACCTCAGGCTGGTTGAGAGAATGGTTGGCCCTCTCCTTTTTTTGGGGGAGGGAGGGGGTGTTAGGCTGTCAGGTGGACCACCCTGTGGCCTTCCCGCTGGGTGCGGGAGAGAGGGGGAGGCAGGCCTTCCAACCTTGCCTGCCCCAGGTTCGAATCTTCCTCTTTCCTCCTCCAACCAAGGGTTTTGCCCCCCCCCCCTTTCTGCAGGTTCTGGGCCGAGAGGCTCCCTTCCCCCTCATCCTGCTCCCCCAGTTTGGGGGCTACTGGATCGAGGGCACCAACCACGACCTGACGGACCTGTCCGAGCTCCGGTCCCCGGCTGTAAGGTCAAGCTGGAATGCAACCACCTGGCCAGGGTCTACCGGAAACACTTCCTGGGCAAGGTCGGTCCCTGGGGAGGGAGGGAGGGGGCTTGGGAAGAAGGGGGACGGCAGCAGCACCCCCTCATAACCCCACCTGGGACCCCTACCACAATGCCGCTGAGCCCTGCCACCTAGGCCACGGCTCAAATCATCTTTAAATTGGTTGGGGGTGCAGCCCCCTCCCCGAGAGTCTGGCCGGTCTCCCTCCTCCCAAGTAGCCCATGGCCCCCTCCTCCTCCTCTTCCTCTCCTCCTCCTTCTCCTCCTCCTCTTCCTCTCTTCCTCTTGCTCTTCCTCTCCTCTTCCTCTTCCTCTCTTCCTCTTCTTCCTCTCCTCCTCTTCTTCCTCTTCTTCTTCCTTTCCTCCTTCTCCTCCTCTTCCTCTCCTCCTCTTCCTCTTGCTCTTCCTGTCCTCCTCTCTCTCTCCTCTCCTTCTTCTTCCTCCTTTCCTCCTTCTCCTCCCCTCCTCTCCTCCTCTCCTCCTCCTCCTTCCTCCCTCTCCTCTCTCTCTCTCCTCTTGCTCTTCCTCTTCCTCCCTCTCCTCTTCCTCTCTTCCTCTCCTCTCCTCCTCTTCTTCCTCTTCTTCTTCCTTTCCTCCTTCTCCTCTTCCTCTCCTCCTCTTCCTCTTCCTCTTCCTGTCCTCCTCCTCTTCCTCTCCTCTTCTTCCTTTCCTCCTTCTCCTCCTCCTCTTCCTCTCCTCCTTCTCCTCCTCTCTCTCCTCTCCTCCTCCTTCCTCCTCTCCTCCTCTTCCTCTCCTCCTCCTCTTCTTCTCTTCCTCTCCTCCTCTCTTCCTCTCTTCCTCTTCTTCTTCCTCTCCTCTTCTCTCCTCCCTCTTCTTCCTCCTCCTTTCCTCTTCTTCCTCTTCTTCTTCCTCTCCTCCTTCTCATCCTCCTCTTCCTCTCCTCCTTCCTCCTCCTCCTCTTCCTCTCTTCCTCTTCTTCCTCTCCTCCTCCTTTTCTCTCTCCTCCTCTTCCTCCCTCCTCCCTCTTCCTCTCCTCCCCCTCCTCCTCTCCTCCTCCTCCTCCCCTCCCCTCCTCCCATCTGGAAGGGGTGTCCAGGCGCACCCCAAGAGGGTCGTCTCCAGCTTCCCCACTCTTTGGGGCAGGGAGGAGGGGACTGACTTCCAAATTCAGGGTGCAGAGGGGGGCCGGGGGCTGTGCTGCCCAAGGGAAGACACCTCCAGCCTCCCGCTCTGCCTGGGCCCGAGGAGACTTCAGGGGAGGAATGCAAACTGTGCCCGGCAAGTTGGAGCCCAACTGGAGGCTGAGCTGTTCCTGTCCTTCCTTGGCGGGGGAGGGGGCTCCATGGAGATCCACCCCACCCCCAAATCGTAGGGCGGCCTCCCTCCTTTCCCCCCCCTCCAGGTTGGGGCCCTGCTCTGCGTTCGCCCCAGGGGCTGTTCTGAGGGGCTTCAGCTGAGGTTGGGTTGTGGGGGGAGGGGGAGAGAGTTCTGAGTAGGGCATGAAAAGGAGGAGCGCTGGAATTTGGGGAGGGGGACCCCCCAGTGGGGAATCCCCCCCCTCCCCCGGGGCCTGGCGGGGCTCAGCCGTCCAATGGAATCGCCCACTGCCCTCCCAGCTCGGCCCCCCTGTGTGCCTTCTGGGTGGGGCAGCCTGGGTGATGAGGGAGGGGCTGCCCTTTGCCCCAGCTGTTTCGCCTGCCGGATGGGGCCAGGACTGGGTGGCACCCCCTCCCCTTCTCCCCTCCTGCACGGGCCTCAAGCCCCCTTCCTCCTTAAAGAAGGCCACGCGGAGGGATGAAAGCAGGGAGGGTGAATTGGGGGAGGGGTGTTTCCCTTCTCTCTTCCCAGCAGGGGTGGGTGGGTGGTGGCCGTCCTGCTCGAGTTGAGGGGGGGTTGGACTAGATGACCTCTCCAAAGGTCCGTTCCAACTCGGTTATTCTATGATTCTCTTTCCTTCTGGCTTGTGTGTTTGGTTCTCGGAGGGGTTTGGACTAGATGACCTCCCAGGTCCCTTCCAACTTAGTTATTCTATGATCTCTCCTTCTGGCTTGTGTCTCTGGTTCGCAGGGGAGGGGTTGGACTAGATGACCTCCAAAGGTCCCTTCCAACTTGGTTATTCTACGATCTCTCCTTCTGGCTTGTGTCTCTGGTTCGCAGGGAGGGTTGGACTAGATGACCTCAAGGTCCCTTCCAACTTGGTTATTCTACGATCTCTCCTGGCTTGTGTCTCTGGTTCTCAGGGAGGGTTGGACTAGATGACCTCCAAGGTCCCTTCCAACTTGGTTATTCTACGATCTCTCCTTCTGGCTTGTGTCTCTGGTTCGCAGGAGGGGTTGGACTAGATGACCTCAAGGTCCCTTCCAACTTGGTTATTCTACGATCTCTCCTGGCTTGTGTCTCTGGTTCTCAGGGGAGGGGTTGGACTAGATGACCTCCAAGGTCCCTTCCAACTTGGTTATTCTACGATCTCTCCTTCTGGCTTGTGTCTCTGGTTCGCAGGAGGGTTGGACTAGATGACCTCCAAGGTCACTTCCAACTTGGTTATTCTACGATCTCTCCTTCTGGCTTGTGTCTCTGGTTCACAGGAGGGGTTGGACTAGATGACCTCCAAGGTCCCTTCCAACTTGGTTATTCTACGATCTCTCCTTCTGGCTTGTGTCTCTGGTTCTCAGGGTGGGTTGGACTAGATGGCCTCCAAAGGTCCCTTCCAACTCGGTTACTCTACGATCTCTCCTTCTGGCTTGTGTCTCTGGTTCTCAGGGGCGGGGTTGGACTAGACGACCTCCAAAGGTCCCTTCCAACTCGGCTATTCCATGCTTCTCTCTCCTTCTGGTTTGCGTGTCTGGTCAGGAACATTTCAACTACTACTCGGTGGACGCGGCCCTGGGGCACCTGGTTTTCTCGCTCAAGTACGACGTGATCGGGGACCAGGAGCATTTGCGCCTGCTCCTGCGGTAAGGCCGGGGGAGGGAGGCACTTCCCCGGGGGTGGGGCTGGGAGGACCCCTTTCTCTTCCCCCCCGTTACGGCCGCTTATCCCTGCGTCTCCTCTTCCTCCCCCCACCGCAGAACTAAGAGCCGTTCCTATCACGACGTCATCCCCATTTCCTGCCTGACGGAGTTCCCCAACGTGGTCCAGATGGCCAAGGCAAGTTGTGTGTGTGTGGGGAGGGGGCTATGGGGGTCCCCCCCCTTTTTTCCCTGCAAGAGAACCGGATCGGCCACGGGGTTTGGTGCTTCCCCGTGGCAGCTGACCCCACCACCTGTGGCTGCAGCCCGCAGGGAGGTTTCTGTGAGCATGCCAGTTACAAAAACCTCCCAGGGGATGGTGTGTGTGTGTGTGTTTGAGAGGGTCTCCCCACCCCCTGTGCAGAAGGGGAGGGTGTGTGTGGGGGGGGGTCAGGTGTGTATTCACACGGTCTCTTCCCTCCTTCCCCCCCCCCCCGCCCCCGGCAGCTGGTCTGTGAAGATGTCAACGTGGACCGTTTCTACCCTGTCCTGTATCCCAAGGTAAGAGCCCCCCTCCTTCAAGAAGATAAAAGCCAGCTGTGAAGCGACCGCCCTTTGCAGGAAGCAAAGACGTTTTGAAACTCAGCCTCGTGGACATTGCAGTATCTCTTAGTTGATATTTGAAGACTCTTGTGTTGTGGACTATTTCTTATCTGTTGGTTTTTGGGCAGCCTTGCGCAAACTTGGCAAGGCTCTTTTTTGGAGGATTGGAGGCTGACATTGAGCGGGGGTGGTGGTGTCCTGATGGAAAAGCCCCTTCCCCATCTCCCAAAGCTTCCCCCAGCCCTCCCTCTCTCGGTCTCTCCAACCCCCCTGCTTTGCCCGCAGGCCTCCCGCCTGATCGTCACCTTCGACGAACACGTCATCAGCAATAACTTCAAATTTGGGGTGATTTACCAGAAACTTGGCCAGGTGGGTACTCTGCACCTCCTCATGTCCGTAGGGAGCAGGAAGATCTCCTGTGTTGAGGCCTTGGTTGGGGTGGGGTGGGGTGGGGGCAGGGGGAGGAGCCTTTGGCCAGGGTATGGGGGGGAAGGAATAGAGAGTGTGCAGAGTCCCCTTCCTCGTTGGAGATCCCTCTTCCCTTCCAGCTGGGCCCTTGGAGGGAAAAGCTTGCCAAGAGATGCCAGCGTCCTCCTCCCTCCTCCCCCTGTCCTCCCCCAAAAGGCTCCAGCTGCTTCTCCAGGGAGGAGGCAGCGCCACCGGCGGTCCCAGCTGGGGAGGGTGCCCGCTCTTCCTCCCGATGCAGCCGGCGTAGGCTTCGACGGGGCGCCCTGCGCGCCACTTCCTCGGGAGATCCGGCCGGACGCTTGCTGTGCCCGGCGGCAGCAGCCTTTGAGCCGGAGCCAGACCTCCCTCTGTGCTCTCCCCCGCCCACCCCCCCTGCCCCTTGGCTGCCCGGGCACCCCCCTCCTTTCCCTGCAGACGTCAGAAGAGGAGCTGTTCAGCACCACGGAGGAAAGTCCGGCCTTTGTGGAGTTTCTGGACTTCCTGGGTGAAAAGGTGCAACTGCAGGACTTCAAGGGGTGAGTGCGGCCAAAGGGAGCAATCTCTGCTTGTGTGTGTGTGTGTGTGTAGCTGCCCACCTCCCACAGCAAATCCCTTAAGGGAGGCAGGTCTTGGCCTGAGGCCACTTTTCCTCTGGGGCCTGCGCAGGTTCCGGGGCGGCCTGGATGTGACCCATGGCCAGACGGGCACCGAGTCCGTCTACTGCAACTTCCGGAACAAGGAGATCATGTTCCACATCTCCACCAAGCTGCCCTACACCGAAGGGGACGCGCAGCAGGTAGGAGGGCCGTGGGCCAGGGGGAAAACCCCTTCCTTGCCTCCGCGCCCCCAGATAGCCGGTGAGGCTAATGTCAGGGTTCCGACGATCGCCCTGATTAAATCATGAGCCTCCAGCCGAGCTTCGATACAGTCCGAAAGATTTATTAGGAGCAACATGTCGGCACTGACCCGTATAAAGCCAACTCTGAGGCACGTAATTTACGACCACCCTGTTTCTCCCCACCCCCCTGGGTGTGTCGCAAATCAGATTCTCCAACGAAATACGTTCACGGGCTGGGTGTCATCGATCCCATTCTCCAATGAAGGATTTTAGTGGGCAGAAGATCCGGTAGCCTAGGCTACAATCTCCGCAAGATAAAGAGTTGGAATGTGCTTCTGGCTTTCATCTGCCGCACTGCTCCCTTCTGGCCTGCCCCCCCCCCCCCAATCCTTATGGCAACTCGGAAACAGGCCTAGGGATGATTTACGAGTTGACAGCTGATCCTCTTCTCCCCCCAGCTCCAGCGGAAGCGCCACATCGGCAACGACATCGTGGCCATTGTCTTCCAGGACGAGAACACCCCCTTCGTGCCGGACATGATCGCCTCCAACTTCCTGCACGCTTACGTGGTGGTGCAGGCCGAGAACGCCTGTTCGGACAAGACCCTCTACAAGGTGACCCAGGGCGGCTTGCAGGCGGCAGGCCGGGGCGGGAAAGAGGGAGGGAGCCATTTAAATGGGGGTCCTGGGTCCGCCGTGAAGGGACACAGCCCCTTAGTCCCAATGCCAGAGGCTTTCTCTGTCCCGTGCAGGTCTCGGTCACGGCCCGGGATGACGTCCCTTTCTTCGGTCCCCCGCTGCCCAACCCCGCCGTTTTCCAGAAGGTGAGTGTGTCTCCTTCCCCTCCCCGGCCAGGCCCCCTTGAGGGCATCCAAGGTTGGGAGGCTGCAGCACCGTGCACGATCCCTCCTTCCTACCCCACCCCAGCCTAGCAGGGGAAACGCTGCTGCTCCGAGGGGCGAGAGACTCCGGGCGGGGCAGGCAAGGCTCAGGTGGGTCTGGGGGCTGCCACAGGACAGCCAGGCGCTGTGTCCTGCTGTGGGCCTCGTGCCACAGGCAGAATCTCAGCTCGGGAGTGTGTGAGGTGTGTGTGTGTTTGCCCAGCCAAACCAACCCTTGCAAACACACACACACACACGCCCACACACACATGTTCTCCCTGCAGGGGCCGGACTTCCAGGCGTTCCTTTTGACCAAGCTGATCAACGCGGAATACGCCTGCTACAAAGCGGAGAAGTTTGCCAAACTGGAAGTGAGTTTTCGCGGAAGTGGGGAGAAGGGCGGGGGCGGGGGAGGGAGAGAGGATCAGCCGGCTGGGAGGGGGAAGGTGGACCCTCCCTCAGGCTCCGCAGCCGTCTCAAGGGGGCCGGGGGCTCCCCCTGTTGTCCTGACAGGAGCGCACGCGGGCGGCTCTGCTGGAGACCCTCTACGAGGAGCTGCACCTCAACAGCCAGTCCATGATGGGTCTGGGGGCCGAGGAGGACAAGATGGAGAACGGCGGAGGGGGCAGCAGCAGCTTCTTCGAATCGTTCAAGGTGAGGGTGGGTCAAACGGGGAAGATGGAGATGCTGCGGAGGGCGGGGGAGGTCATTCTTGTGAGTGTTGCGCCTTCCAGCATCTCCCCCTCGGCCGCCCTCCCAGCCCTTCTCCCTCCTCCTGCCCTCCCAGCCTCCTCCTTTGCCTCTTCAACCCCCCCCAAGTCCTCAGGGGCGGGGGGGGAGTCCCGGGAGGGGCACAGGGTGACTCAGGGTGGGCCGGCCTTCCCTTCCAGCGGGTGATCCGCAGCCGCAGCCAGTCGATGGACGCCGTGGGCCTCAGCAGCAAGCGGCAAAACACCGTCACCACCAGCCAGAGCGGCAGTTTTGGGCACCACAGCCCGGACATCGCCAAAGCCACGGGCCTAGTGAGTGCCCCCCCCTCCTGTCTCCGCTCCCGGCCTCTCTGCCCCCCCACACACTCCCCTTCACAGCCCCCCAATCCTTTAGGGGCCTTCTGGGGGCAACCTTCACCTTTGCTTGCCACCCCCCAGTGGGGATGGCGTTGGATAAGCGGCGGGAAGGCAGGGGGGGACACGGGAGTTTGAGGGTTTGCTTTGGGGTGCAGTGCCCCAGAGTGGCCACTAGGTGGCAGCCTTGCCCCAGCAGAGGCGCCTTGCCGGGAAAGGGAGAGAGTTGGCTGCCTAGGGGGCGGGTGGGGGGACGGACCCTTGTTTGGGCAGAGGGCTTGGAAAGCGAGAGGGGTGGTCTTGTGGGCCAAAGCTGTCCCTGCCCTGCTGGAGGCCCCATTCCCTTTCTCATGGCTGGGGGGGGCATTGAGCATCCTCCCTCCCCAGTTTATAAAGGCCCCCTGTCTCCTACCCTCCCCCTGCCTCCTCCCCCCACCCCCAGGCTGCAGCATTGCTGGGGTGGAGGCCACCCGGTGGGCACCAGGGAACATCGGGGCTGCTGTGACCAGAGGGGGCAGCGAGCGTGGCAGAGCCTCCACTTGGGCATCGCTTCCCCAGGCATACATCTCCCAGCTTTCCACCCACCCCTCATCCCATCCCAGACACACACACACCCCCAGCAGCTTCCTCTGCCCCCACCATGCCCCCTCCATGCCCGCTGGCTGCCTTGGCCCTTTTCAGGGGGCGGCTTGTGGGCTCTTTGGTGGATAATGACCGAGCGCCATTTTGTTCGCATGACTTCTTTTTTCTCTCTCTCTCTCTCTCTTTCTCTCCCTGCCTCCTCCTTTGTCCTCCCCTCTTTTCTCCTCCTCTGTCCTCTGCCCCCATCCCCCCTTTTCATGCTCTGCCCGCTTGCCAGTCATTGCTTGTGCCCGGAAAAACGTCAAGTAGGTACGGACGCCGAGGCAGCGCGATAGGCATAGGAACCATCGAAGAGGTGGCTGGATTTTTTTCCTCATTCTTCTTCTTCTCTCTCTCGTTCCTTTCTTTCTTTCTTTCTTTCTTTCTTTCTTTCTTTCTTTCTCTTTTCTTTCTCTCTCTTTTTTCTTTCTCCTTTCTTTCTTTCTCTCTCTTTCTTCTTTCTTCTTTCTTTCTCCTTTCTTTCTTTCTTTCTTTTTCTTTCTTTCTGTCTATCTATCTATCTATCTATCTATCTATCTTTCTTTCTTTCTTTCTTTCTCTCTTCTTTTTTTCTTTCTCTTCTTTTTTTCTTTCTCTCTTCTTTCTTTCTTTCTTTCTTTCTGTCTGTCTGTCTGTCTTTCTTTCTTTCTCTTCTTTTTTTCTTTCTCTCTTCTTTCTTTCTTTCTTTCTTTCTTTCTTTCTATCTATCTTTCTTTCTTTCTTTCTCTCTTCTTTTTTTCTTTCTCTCCTTTCTTTCTCTCTCTCTTTTCTTTCTCTCTCCTTTCTTTCTTTCTCTCTCCTTTCTTCTTTCTTTCTCCTTTCTCTCTCCTTTCTTTCTCCTTTCTTTCTTTCTTTCTTTCTATCTATCTATCTATCTATCTATCTATCTTTATTTATTTCTTTCTCTCTTTCTTTCTTTCTTTCTTTCTTTCTTCCTTCCTTCCTTCCTTCCTTCCTTCCTTCCTTCCTTCCTTCCTTCCTTCCTTCCTTCCTTCCTTCTTTCTTTCTTTCTTTCTTTCTTTCTTTCTTTCTTTCTTTCTTTCTTTCTTTCTTTCTTTTTATCTTCCCTCCCTCCCCATCCAGTTTCCTGCCCCATTGCATGCCTTCTCGCCTTTCCCCCCAGGGCATCTTTCCTAAGCTTGGGAAAATAGCTGGGAAGGCCTCTCTCTTTCTGCCAGCTTGCTTGGCGATGATTACAGCTGTTTGCATTAGAAAGGAAGAGGATGCTCTGGGCTTGTTTGCACTTTTAGCCTTTAGACTTTCTTTTTTTTCTGAGTGAGGGGGGGTGTGTGTGTGTGCCTTGGAACCTCCTCTGTCTGGCAGGAAGCTTTTCGTCCCCCCCTCAGCATCTCAGGTTAAGCTGGGATCCCAAGGATGCTGGCCTACTGACCCTTTTTAAGGCAGACCTCCGATGCATGCATGAATTGGGGGTTGGGCTCTATTGGGGCGGGGGTTTGTTATTTCTGAGCCCTTGAAGTGCCCCCCCCCGCCCCCTCCCAGCAAGGTACGGACGGATTTCCCATCCTTTGAGATGGTTTCAAGGTCTCTCATTTATAGAATAGAACGGAACAGGAATAAGAATAGGAATTGGAATAGAATAAGAATAGAATAGAATAGAATAGAATAGAATAGAATAGAATAGAATAGAATAGAATAGAATAGAATAGAATAGAATAGAATAGAATGAGGAAGAGGAGGAGGGGGGAGAGGAGGAGGAATAGAGAAAGAAGGAAGGAAAAGAGGAATAGAATAGAAAGGAATAGGAATTGGAAAGAATGGTAGAGTAGAGTAGAGAGTAGAATAGAACAGAACAGGATATAGAATAGAATAGAATGAATAGAGGAGAATATAGAATAGAATAGAATAGAATAGAATATAGAATAGAGAATAGAATAGAGAATATAGAATAGAATAGAATAGAATAGAATAGAATAGAATAGAATAGAATAGAAGAATAAGAATAGAATAGATAGAATAGCATAGAATAGCATAGCATAAAGCATAGCATAGCATAGCATAGCATAGAATTCTTTATTGGCCAAGTGTGATTGGACACACAAGGATTTTGTCTTTGGTGCATATGTTCTCAGCGTACATAAAGGAAAAATAAAATAACGTTCATCAAGAATCATAAGATACAACACTTAGTGATAGTCACAGGACACTAATAAAGCAATCAAACCGTACTAGGGAACAAATAAAGTGATATAAATTGTAAAGATAGCAAGCAACGTGGCTACTGTCATAAGTGGGAAGAGATACGGTGGGTCCTTGGAAAGACGAGAAGAACAGTAATAGCAGTAAATAAGTTGACAGAGTGGTGGGAATTCGTTGTCTCTCATTTATCCTCCTGCCGTGGGTTTTTGGCGGGGAAAATACGGGCGAGGGGCGAACTCTCCCGGCAGCCGCAGGACGCCTCACGGAGTTGACGTGCAAGGCTCAAGAGTTCAGCGGCACGTGTCTTCCTTCCTTTCTGCATGAAACGGATGAGCCTTGGTTGTCAATGGAGGAGCCCTGCTGGAGGACGCCTCAGAAGGGCGTCCTTTCCCCCGCCTGCCCTCTCCGTGGGTTCGATTTGTCCTCCCTCTGGAACTTTCTTGTCCTTCTTTAAAAAAGAAGTTCATAGAAAAGAAAGATGGAGGCTTGGGAGGGAGAGAGAGAGAGAGAGTCATCCCCATTTGTGTGTGTGTGTGGGGGGGGGTCTTCCCAGCCTCCATTTTTCTAAATCTCCCCCAATCCCTTCCCCTCTTCTCCTTCTCCTTCTGGCCCACCCCTCTCCAGAAAAAGCATCAAAACCTTGGCACGATGCAGGGGGGGCGTTATTTTGAGGAGGGGGTGAGATATGGTTTGCGCCCGTTCTGCCGTCTGGTTTTTTTTTTTTGCAGACTCTGTTCTGGGGTAAACGCTTTTTGAGGTCGGCCTAAAGATTGGGGTTGCCTCCGTGGGGCCTGGCCCTCGATGCCGTGGGGCTGCCCCCCAATAGCTATTCACGGAGCAAAAAGCAGGTGCCGTTCCCGATGAGGATTCCTAGGAAAGGTTATTTGGAAGACTCGAAATAAGACCAGGGGTTTAAGGCCCGACGGGGGTCCCCAAACTTGGCGACTGTAAGACTTGTGGACTTCAACTCCCAGAATTCCTCCTCCTCCAGTCATGTTAGCTCAGGGATTCTGGGAGGTGAAGTCCCATAAGTCTTCAAACTTGCCAAGTTTGAAGGCCCTTGATATAGATGATTAACAGATAGCTATAGATATTGATTAGAGAGAGAGATGATAGATAGATAGGAGAGAAAGAGAGAGAGAGAGAGAGAGATGATAGATAGATCGAGATAGACAGAGCTATAGATGTTATAAATTAGAGACAGGATATATAGATAGATATAGATAATGATTAACAGATTGATATTGATTAGAGGCAGATACAGATAGATAGGGAGAGAGAGAGATGGATAGATAGATAGATAGATAGATAGATAGATAGATAGATAGATAGAGAGAGAGAGAGAGAGAGAGATAGATAGATAGATAGATAGATAGACAGACAGATGATAGACAGACAGACAGATTAGGTAGGTAGGTAGGTAGGTAGAGATGGAGATAGAAGATACTGTAGATCAGGGGTCTTCAAACTTGACAGCTTTTAAGACTTGTGGACTTCCACTCCCAGAATTCCTCCTCCAGTCATGTTAGCTCAGGAATTCTGGGAGTTGAAGTCCCACAAGTCTTAAAGTTGCCAAGTTTGGAGACCTCTGATTAAGACGATGGCGGTTAGCGCGGCTTCCCGTGGCTGAGATGGCGGTGGTCTTCCTCACTACCCCCGCCCTCATCTTGCTTGCCTGCCAGTCAGCTCTGGAGCAGGGTTTCCCAAGGTAGAGACCCCCCCCTCCCCAATTCTCTGCATAGCTTCCCCTGTTTCTCCGAACTTTCCCAACCAGAAACAACATTTTGTTTCTCCATCTCATTGCAGTCCCTGATTGTGCCTGGAAAGAGTCCGACGCGGAAGAAATCCGGCCCATTCGGTTCCCGGCGGAGCAGCGCCATCGGCATTGAGAACATCCAGGAAGTGCAGGAGAAAGGTGGGGGGAGGGCTGCAGGCTGGTTGCCTCCCCTTTCCCTTCCCCCCAAGCTGGCTTCCTTCTCTCACCCAGGCTTTCTTGAGTCAACGTCAAGAGGCTGCAATTGTGCGTCACACCGAGGCGCACGGAACCATAACAGATTCCTGAGAGTCACGGAGGCCGAATCAAACCCTGTTGCCTTCACGCCAAGCACAATCCAACAGATGTTTGCTGTTTTCTGAGACTGGGGAAAGGAGGCCTGCTCCCACCCCAGCTTTCCTCTGCCCCAGCCTTGCTCTGTGATGACTCGGGGCGTGGCACAAAGGCAACATAGTCAAATAAGCCAGAAGAGTCCCTTTAATTATCTCCAACTTTGCCCCCAATGTCCAAGTTACCTTCGGCTGGAGAAAAACTCTCCCAGGAACAGCCTTTAACTGGAGGAAATTCAGTCCAAAACAAGGCACATACAAACTGTAACTAAAAAAAACCCCAAACAAACCCAAGCTGAAGTAATTAATTTGACAGGGCAGGAGAAGGAATTTCAGACTTGAAAGCACGGCAAAACACACACAGTTGGGAAGATGATGCCAGGAACACAGATAAGCCTCGACAATATAAGATAAATTCACGATTTGCTCCCAACAGCTTGCTGCGTGCAGCTGCCCTTTTTAAACACCGTGTTCCCAGCTGCAGCTAATGAAGGAAATCAGGGCCCTTTCCTCCCCCGTAAGCCACGCAACTCATGTTGCTCCCTTCTCCATTCCTCCCTGCGTGCCCTAGGAGGAAGAGGGGGTGGGCCTGGTCGTCCTCTGCACTCCCTCTCTGTTGCTCTACCTCTCCCCTGCTCTGCCCTGCCGGACTTTGCCCCTCCCCGGTTTCTTCCGCAGCCAGCAGAGCCACACTCCCACTCCCTGTCAGCTGTTCGGCCTCCCCCTCCGAATCAGGTTCTGCCAGGGCCATGACCTGATCTGGAAACCCCACCTGTGTGCCCCACAGGGAGAGCCCGACGGGCAGTGCGAAGACGCCAGACGGCAGCCCCACCGGCCAGGAGCCAAAGTCCGGGACCTCCTCCAATCAGAGCTCGCCAGAGATGCCCACCACCAAGAACAGGTGGGTGGTGGGAAACACACACACACACACACGCACACCTGGCATCTCCCGGCTGAGTCCAGCCTTGGTTCTGACTCCCCTTTTAACCCTCTTTCTTCCGCCCTCTTACAGGCCAGATCCGGTGATGCCCAAGGTGGAAGCTGGGGGCGAATCCTCCCGCTCTTCTTCCAGCGCCAGCAGCTTTGGCAGCATGGTGGAGGACACCGAAGGCTGTCGGGATGATGCAAGCGGGGTGAGGTGGCATCGGGGGGCGGGGGGGCGAGCTGAAGGGAGAGGGGGCTGGGGCACAGATGCCAGGAAGGAAATTCAGAAGGAGGCAGAAAAGTGGGCCTTTTAGAGATCCTCCTGTTGGCGCCTTTGAAAGTTAGTCAAGTAAAAGCAGTAATAAGGCCACAGTTTGCCCCTGGAAATGCTGGCTTGTTGTTCAGCTGAACGAAAACCTCCCGGAGTATCCTAAGCAGTGGGCAGCGAGGCCCATTTCGGCGGCCATTAAAGGCCGGAAATGGCCCAGGGATTCCAGGCCCTCTTTTCGACTCCAACCCCCTCTAACTTGTCTCCGAGATTCTCAGCGGGCCTTGCAGCCCACTCGAAGGGGCTTCCTGATCCAGGGCCGAGCCCCTGCCCTAAACGTTGCGGACTAGCAACTTGGCAGAGGAACTATCAGGTCCTTGCCTGGGTGTCCACTAAGCCTCCGCCCCCCCCCCCCTTCTGCTTTCTCTGTCCCAGGAGAGCCACTTCCCTCGACGCATTCCCACAAGCGCGATTCCTTCGTCTACAGCACGTGGCTGGACGACAGCGCCAGCACGCCCAGCGGGGGCAGCTCTCCAGGTACCTCCTTGCTGCACCCCCACGTGGGTGCTCTGGAAGAGTTGGCCTTCACACACACACACACACACACACACACACACACACCACTGGTGTGATTCAAAAATGTTTACTACCGGTCCTGTGGCAGTGGCTTGGTGGCGTGGCAGGGAAGGATATACTGCAAAATCCCCCTTCCCTCCCCACCCCACTAACCTGCTTTCCAGCTCCGTTCTCCTGGGCAGGGCAACCCAAGGAGACCCAGCCGATCAGCTGGGACTCGGGAGGTGGAGAATAGAGGTGTGGGGGCAGGTCCAGTCAGAGGTGGGATTGGCCGGTTCTCCGAACTACTCAAAATTTCCTTTACCGGTTCTCCAGAACTGGTCAGAACCTGCTGAATACCCACTCTCTCTCTCTCTCTCTCTCTCTCTCACACACACACACACACACACACACACACACACACAAATGGGATGGACCTTCCCCCCCCGGTGCCCGGCGTGGGGCCTCTTTGCTCACGAGGGAGGGAAGGCTGGTTTTAATCCCCAGCGGCCTTGCTTCCCCTTCCCAGGCCCCTCGCGCTCCCCCCAGCCGGACCCCAGGAAGCCCACGGACCCGCCTTGCCCGGAGATCCAGATCCAGCTCGAACACGCGGACCAGCAGCCCCCCACCTGGTGAGGGGGAGTCCCCAAGGGCTGGGAGGAAGGAGCGGGTCCTTTCCTCGAGGGAGGGGTAGAGAATTGGGACCTGCAGCCTCTGGGTGGTCTCTTAATCCTCCTTTTTTCTTTCTCCCAGAGCTGCTAACCTCCCTGCTGTCTCGTGGATGTGCCTCTTGAGCAGGTCAGACCAGGGTCCACCAGGATCTTCCCTGGAGGGTTCCCCCCCCATCCCCGAGCCTCTGGCCAACCCTCCAAAGACCCCGTTAGGGGGTCCGGCCTAGTGGTGGGATCCAAATTGTTTTATGACCGGTCCTGTGGGCGTGGCTTGGTGGGCATGGCAGGGGAAGGAAATCTCCATTCCCTCCTCACCCCACTAACCTGCTTTCCAGCTCCGTTCTCCTGGGCAAGGAGACCCATCCGATCAGCGGGGACTCAATGGGAGGCAGAGAAGAGATATGAGGTTGGCGGGGCCAGTCAGAGGTGGCACTTTTGCCGGTTCTCCCAACGACTCAAAGTTTCCGCTACCGGTTCTCCAGAATACTCTGGTCCTGCCCCATCACACACACACACACACACACACACACACGTGTCCCTCCTTGACTCTGCTTGTTCCCTTCTGCTCTACCTTTCAGCCCTCCCCCTCCATCCTGGGTCTGGGAGGGAGGGGTGAGCCTTCCTTTGCCCTCCCCGACAGCTCACGGCAAAGAAGCACAAGCCAAGGTGACGGCGGAGAAGCCCTCCTCTTCATCTCGGGCCACACGACGACGATGACGACCCTCCCAACCAGCAAGTCCCGCTCCCCCTGACCCTACATTTTAAGCAGCTGTTTCTCTTCTCCCTTCCGGCTACGTCCGGCGGCTTCCTTCCATCGCGGTGCAAGGGACGGCATTCCTTCTGGGCCCTGGACTCTCTGGGCCCCCATTTCTCCCCCTCCTCACCCACTTCCATGAGCTGTGCTCAAAGATGCCCCCCTCCCCAGTTCCACCCCTAACCCAAACCCTCGTGGAGTCCAAAAACGGGTGGACAATCACAAGTAGCGTTAACGGAGAGCGCCTGGGTGTTTCCCGCCGTCCCGGTTCCCGCCGTCTGGAACAAGCTACGGTGTGGGGCAGAGAGCCTCCGGCCTCTTCCTGGCTTTCCTCTCGCCACGCCGCTTGCCAGGGGCCACTTTGGAAAAGGACAGCCGGGCAAGGAACCGGAAGCAGGTGTAGGGGGGAGTTTTCTGGACCGCTGGATCTCCGGACGGTGTTTCAGGACACGGGGGAAGATGCATGGATGGATTACACCTCGATGAGCTCCCTCTGTCTCTGTTTGCCACCCATGGTCTCCCCTCCCCGGCTGGCGCACGCCTTCCTGTCCTCGTCTCTGGCCACATTCTCTGTCCGGTTTGCACCCCCCACGGCAGCTGTGTGCCCTCTTTAGGGAATTTCGGGCCGTCGGGGTCAGAGCGTTCATCCCAAAGAAACCTTTGACAATCTTGCCACAGGTCAGCTAGGGTGTGGCTTGGCTGAATGTGGCGATTTTCAAGATGGGCCACACCAGCCACGCTTCCCCCACCCCCTTCACCCCACGGCCTGGCCAATTGACTCTCTGGCTGGGCTTTAAAAGCCGCAGGGACCTCCCCTCTGGGCTGTGGTTGGGCTGCCCCCCATGCTGTGCAGGATTTAAGGGTGGAGGGGGGCACAACACCCTTGCGAGCAATGCACCCTTACGGGCTCCACAGGTGTCTGGATCAGGAAAGCCCCCCAACCTCCAATTCCCAGGCACCCAGGTTTAATTTTAAACATCCTTCCAGCGATATGAAAAGATTAATTCCCACAATGTCTGGGTCTGTTGCGTAAGTCCATCCTTCCTTCCTTCCTTCCTTCCCTTTCGGGTTGTTTTGGTCGTTTTATTTTTAATTTTTTTAAAAAAGTTGCACAAAATCCATGAACTTAAACAATGTTTAAACATTGCGTTTTAATTTAAACTCCCAGACTGTAATTCGTGTTTCCAGTGACCTGTGTATAAAAGATATATATAAATAATATATATATATATACACACATATCTATTTATCGCTATTGTAAGAAGAATCTATTTGTAAAA
Source organism: Notechis scutatus (assembly GCF_049901735.1). Classification (NCBI taxonomy): domain Eukaryota; kingdom Metazoa; phylum Chordata; class Lepidosauria; order Squamata; family Elapidae; genus Notechis; species Notechis scutatus. The sequence goes on along the minus strand of NC_142024.1, from coordinate 6,834,702 downwards.
TGCTTTTTAAGATACACAGGCTGGAAAATAAAATGAGAAATCTCCATGTGGCTTTTTCCGTTTCCCATTCCTGTTGGAAGGGTTTCTGATTTGGGAGGCCGGGAGGAGGAGGGAATTGGGCCCGACCTGTTTGACTTTTAATCCCAGGGTGGAGTCTCTCGGCTCCCGTCCCAGGTGCAATTTCTCATGAAGTTCTGGAGAAGGGAAATGTCAGGATTCCGGCAGTCCCCCCCTTTAAATCATGAGTGTCCTTTCTTTCTTTCTTTCTTTCTTTCTTTCTTTCTTTCTTTCTTTCTTTCTTTCTTTCTTTCTTTCTTTCTTTCTTTCTTTCTTTCTTTCTTTCTTTCTTTCCCCTTCCCTTTCTTTCTTTCTTTCTTTCTTTCTTTCTTTCTTTCTTTCTTTCTTTCTTTCTTTCTTTCTTTCTTTCTTTCCCTTCCCTTCCTTCCTTCCTTCCTTCCTTTCTTCCTTCTTTCTTTCCTTCTTTTCTTTCTTTCCTTCTTTCTTTCCCTTCTCTTTCTTTCTTTCTTTCTTTCTTTCTTTCTTTCTTTCTTTCTTTCTTTCTTTCTTTCTTTCTTTCTTTCTTTCTTTCTTTCTTTCTTTCTTTTTTCTTCTCTTTCTTTCTTTCCTTTTTTTCTTTCTTTCTTTCTTTCTTTCTTTCTTTCTTTCTTTCTTTCTTTCTTTCTTTCGATTTGTCAATGGCTTACAAGATAATAGGTATAAGTATATACATTTATTTGGGGGGGGGGGAGGAAACTCGCAAGGAAAAAAAAAGGGAAAGCCTCAAAACTTGACTGCAGGCGCAGCCAAATCCCGGCAGCTGTAAGTCTCCCCCACCCCCGGCGGATCTTTGCGGGATGTTCGGGGCTTTTTTCCAGGACGGAACCCTCCATCGGAGCCACGTCAAAAGCGGCCTTTTTTCGGCTGGAAAGCGGGGAGAAAGAAAGGGAAGGCGAAAAGGGAAGGAGGTTGGCGCGCAGGCGGATCCAAGCGCCGCGGGGAAGGAAGGCGGGCGGCCTGCGTGCCGGGTCCCCTCCAGCTGTTCCCGGCGCCCTTTGGGCTGCCGGAGGGGCGGCCGCTTCCCGGCTTCCTTTCCACCAGCATCCCCCGCAACCCCGGCGCTCTTGTCCGAACCCGGCGGGCGCGGGGAGAGCGAGCGGCCGGTGCGCAACCCCGGGAGGACGCTATTTTCCGTGGAAAGCCCGGCGGGTCCTTGCGGCGGTTGGAGCAGAGAACAGATCATCAGAGTTGGAAGGGATCTTGTAGGTCATCTAGTCCAACCGCCCCCCTCCCCGCCTAAGCGGGAGAACCCTACACCAGGGGTCTCCAACCTTGGCAACTTTGAACACTTGTGGACTTCAACTCCCAGAATTCTCAGCCAGCGAAGGCTGGCTGGGAATTCTGGGAGTTGAAGTCCTCTAAAGGCTTGAGACCCCTGCCCATTCCTGACAAATGGCCGTCCAATTCTCTTCTTAAAGGTCTCAAGGGATGGCGCTCCCACAACTTCCGAGGGGAGGCTGTTCCAGCAGGGTGTATGTGTGAGTCGGGGGTCTTGCAAGGTCCCCTTCCCTCCAAGGTGCGAAGCGGGGGAGTTGCGCGGGTCTCCCCTCCCTCCCCCGCCACCCGAAGGGCGCGTCTTCCCCTCAGGTGCGCAAGGCGAGGCCGGCTCCCTCTTGGAGTCCCGGGAGAGGGAAGGGCAGCCCGGCTGTGTTGGCGAAGAGGGCGCCTTTTCCCCTCAGCGAAGCTTCCCCTGGGCGCCCTTGGCGGGCGGTCGCCACCTGAGGGCAGCCCCTGAGGCGGGGCAGGGGGAGTGGGGGTCCTTCGCCCCTCATGAGGTGCCCTCTCGGCCCTGCTGGGCTCCTTCAGCCAGGCCCCCCCAAAAAAGTGACTTAGGACCTTAAATTCCCCACAGATAATCCTTAAGAGTTACAGCTGCTCGCTTAGTGACCGCTCAAAGCCACCACGACCCTGGGAAAAAAAGCGACTGGCGGCCATTTTAGGCCTCCTGATGGTTATGGGATCCAAATTCGGAGGCTTGGCCACCGACTCGTATTTATGACGGTCGCAGTGTGGGGGGGCGCACGTGATTTGCAACCTGATGGGGAAAGTCAAGGGGGAAGCTGGATTCATTTAATAACCATCTAGTTAACTAAACAGCTGCAGTGACTCACTTAACAACGGTGGCCGGAAAGGTGGTAAAACGGGGGGGGGGGTGAAATTTACTTAGCAAATGTCTTGCTTGACAACATGGCTCAGAGAACAGAGAACAGATCATCAGAGTTGGAAGGGACCTTGTGGGTCATCTAGTCCAACCCTCTCCCCCCCCCACAAGTGGGAGACCCTACACCCTTTCTGACAAATGGCAGTCCAATCTCTTCTTGAAGGTCGGCTCAATGGCGGTCGTGACTCGAGGACTTTACCTGTATAAGGTCTCCTGCCTGAGCAGGGGGGCTGGACTAGAAGACCTCCAAGGTCCCTTCCAAGTCTGTGATTCTGAGGACTCTGGGGGTTGATAGGAAGACAGAGCCCCCCCCCCATTTAATTCCCCCATGGGCTGAGGAGGGAAGAGTAATCCAGGCTCTGGGAGGCCTCCTGCTTTTGGGGGGCTGCTGGTGCCAACAGCCACTTGCTGGGGTACCAGAAGGATTTGAGACACCGCTTCTTCCTCCATCGGGGTTGGGCTGGCAGCGTTTCGGGGGGACGTGTTTGCTCAGGGTAGTGATGTCTCTTGGACATTTCCCCCACCAGCAAAATAGGGAGACACACACACACACAGAGCAGAAAACCACATTTGGGGTACCCAGGCCAGAGGGAATGCGAAACTGCCTTTGCTGCTAGCCACAACTGTTTATATTCCAAAGGAAAAATTCCATCCTAGTGAAGAAAAAAAAAAGTTTCTCTTGGGGAATTAACCCCTTCGCACCCGGTCACTCTTATGGGTCTCTTCTAGTGGGGGTCTAGAAGGTGGACTATTATTCCCCAGAGGCCCTGCAGCTACAGCCCCCCCACAACACACACACACACACACACACCCTCAAAGCTGATTCCCCCCCCGTCGCTTTTGATCCCGGCTTGATCTTGGATGCTCAAATTCAAACCGTGTTCTTTTTTGCTGGTCCGTCCTTGCAGAACTTAAAACACGGAGTAATTTCGTCTATTATTCTCTTCCCAATTCCGCAAATGTTTGGTTCCCAAGTTCTCAAGTTTCCTGCAGTGCTGCCATCATACATTAATGGATGATGACTAATGGGGCTTTTTTCCGGATCTGAAAGAAAATGTAGAACTTTCGGGTTCTGTGATTAGGGATGCAGGAATGTACCCAGGTTTTTTTTTTCCATATTCTTTTATCTTTTTTTTTCCTGCTGTTTGGTCTTCTTTTTAACGGAATCTCTGCCTTCCGACCCCATCAAATTCCTAATTTTTTTTAATCATGTGATGATCCTACAGGGCTAACGATACTCTCAAATTAATCCAGCTTGCCTCTCTCTGTCTTTTATTTCATTGCAAAAACACACCTGATTATTATTACAGGTCGTTCTCACAACAGTTTAGTGACCGTTTGAAGGCGCTGAAAAAAAAGGAACTTATGGCCGTTTTTCACACTCTGCAGCCATTTCCCCCATCGTTGCATGATGAAAAATTCAGACGCTTGGCAACTGGCTCGTATTTACGACGGTCACAGTGTTTGGCAGTGTTCATGTGGTCCCCTTGTGCAACCTTCTGACAAGCTGAAGGCCACGGGGAAGCCAGATTTTGTTTAATGATCGTGTGACTGCGCTAACCACTGTGGCAAGAAAAGTCATAAAACGGGGGCAAAGCTCACCTCACAAGTGCTTTGCTTAGTCGCAGAAATGTTGGGCTCAATTGTCGTAAGTCAAAGATTACTTGTATTATTGTTGTTGTTGTTTCTTTTTTGGTGCCTTTGACAAGAGTTGTCCCCTGTACGAAGAAAGGCCTTCCCTGTTTCCTCTCGTCGACCACTTGCTGTGTTTGGAAAATTCCTGCTATCTTTGGAAACCGAATCTCTCCGGCGAAGCCTCTTAATTGAGGGTCCCTCTTGGACGGGCAGCTCCGGCTGAAAGGCCTTTTGACAGGTCTGTGATCCTTCCCAGGGTGAAGAAATTTTTCCAGGCTTGGTTTCTGCAAAGAGCGAGAGCTCGTGGCGTTGTCCGTTCCAGATCCTTCGTTTTCCATCTGGGGTGTGATATCACAGGTCATTCCAGGACGAGGGTTCATACCTGGCCAGTTCCCACTGGGGGAGATACGTGGCCTGGCAAGCCGGCCAAAAAAACGACTCTTCCGGTGAACTTTGGCATGGTCATTCCACCATGTGGAGGCAGAGCTGGGCCCTCTCCTGCATCCCTAATCGCAGAACCAAAAGTCCTTTTCCTTCAAGTCCAGAAAAAGGACTTTTAAAAGCCGTTAGTCAACCTCCAGTAATTTTGCATCAGCACTACAAGAAAGTTAAGAAGTTGGGAACCCCAGCAATGGATCTCCTGGAGATCTCCTGGAAATTGATCCGCACTTGCCTCTGGAAGTTCCCTTGGGAACTTTCCTTGTTGTTCCCCGTCCTTAGTGGGGAAACTTCCACCATAGATTTCCCCAGACTTTATTTACCCATTGACATATGATTTCTGGCCAAATTCGTTCCCGCAGACAACGCTCCTGTTCTTCTATTTCTCTGATTTGACAACGTTTGAGGAGGCTGGCCGGGACTCTGCGTAGAAAGCCGGCCAGTTTTGAGATGATCTCACCTTTGGGGACAGGAGCAACCCAGGAGTAAGGACTCTGGGCGTGGGAGAGAGTGAGGATCCTTTTGTGTATTTGTTTTGGGGGACGATCCGGCGCAGAGGGAGAGGACCGGCATGGGGCCAGCCATCCTTGGAATATCTTTAAAATGGGGCGTGCAGCTCCGTCCACTAAGGAGAAATTTCCCGACAGTAAGGACAATTAATCAGTAGAACAACTTTGCCTCCAGAAGTTGTGGATACAACACCTGGAAGTTTTTAAAAAGAGATTGGATATCCATTTGTCTGAAGTGATATAGGGTTTCCTGCCTAAACGGGGTTGGACTAGATCCAAAGGTCTCTTCCAACTCTTATTCTAATTCTAATTCTCGTCTCTCCCTTACACCTTCCTTTCTGGGGCGCCTGAGAGGGGACCAGGCAAGGCTTGAGGAAGGAAGTGGAGCCCCTTATAATCTCCACCCGATTAATACAAAAAAATAAAGGAATGACGTCTTAGGGGGAGCAAGTCGAGATAGGCGGACGGCAGGGTGGGAATCGCTTCCTAATCTCGGGAGGCACGAGGAGGCCTTCGTGGCGCGGATGCTGTCTTTCCGGGGGCCAGAGATGCTGTTATTTTCTGATAAAAAGAAGGGATGTGAGCACACACACAGGATAAGGGGACAAAAGGCCATTGTGCTGGGCCGCTCTCTCCCGGCAGGATTGCCCCTCCACGCTCTTCAGCCAAATTCCCTCCATTTAGCATCTGAATTTGATCCATTCAAAGTTAGTGGAAACAAATCCCAAACCAAGCAAGTTGTGTGTGTGTTTGTGTGTGTGTGTGTGTGTGTGTGTGTGTGCCTGCCTGAGTCTTCCAGGCCACCCTGGGAACTGTCGGGAGGGAAAACCGATCCAGCATCAAGAGTTCTCCAACTTGCCAGCGGCTGGGAGAAGGAGAACCTGTTAGTCATCCCAAAAGCTGTAAACAATTTGTTCCTCCCCCCACTCCCCTTCTTGCCTCCCCCCCTTTTTCCCCCCCCTTTTTTTACCAACGGGGTGGGGTTAGGGGGTTGTGGTGTGGGTGTGAGATATGTGGGGAGACTTCCAGGCCCCGCCAGCCTCCTTCCCCTCCATTTAAGAAAGCATTTTGTGCGTTCTGCGATGAACAATCTCTCCCCTCTCTTGCTTGGGTTGTGGGTTGGGATTAAGTGCTTTCCCCTTTAATCTACCTGGTGCTGAGCAAATTGCTGTTTACCTGGGAGGTGAGGAGCCCACCCAGTTAGATATGCCAAGGAACTTGCTAGCTCTCGCTTTGTTCTTCCTTTGTGGGAATCTCAGCACTGATGCTTTGGGGAAAATGCACCAACAGGAGATGCTTCCTGCCTCAGCCTCTCCATCCCCGGCAGAGCCCATGAGCAGGATTCGATTCCCCCACATCTGTTTTTCAAGGGGAGGGACCCCTGAGACACAGGGGATGCTAAAATGAGACATCTCTTAAAACAGCTCTGGCCAGATTCGGGCATTCCCACCTTGAAAGCCGTCTTGGGGCAGGAAATTCTCCAAGTTAATAGTGCGCGAGGGGTGAAGAAATAAACCGGCGTTTCAAGGCACACTCTGTCAGTCCCAGGGATGGATCAGATCCAAGCCAGTGGCTGCCTTGGCTTGTAAAAGGGCCAGATAAACAGTTTGAAAGTGTGGCGTTTTTTTCTCATTCTGGGGTTCGAAGGAAGAAAAGAGGCAGATCAATTTTGGGCTTGAAAGTCAGGGGGATTCGTCTGGTCCTGTGGGAAAACCCCACCCAGGCTTGGCTGTAAACCGTTTTCCATGCTGTTACTTGCCAGGTGGTTTGGGGTTATTATTACTATTATTATTTTTAGAAACTTGGTTTTCTGGAAAAGGCCTTGGACTAACTCCAATATTGTGAATTATTGCAGGAACAGCCAGGGAAGAAGAGGGGAAGGTGACGTCTGGAAGGTCAGCAATCAAAGAGAGAGAGAGACAGAGGAAGGAAAGAGGAAAGAAAGAAAGAGAAAAAGAAAGGAAAGAAAGAAAAGAAAGAAAGAAAGAAAGAAAGAAAGAAAGAAAGAAAGAAAGAAAGAAAGAAAGAAAGAAAGAAAGAAAGAAAGAAAGAAAGAAAGAAAGAAAGAAAGAAAGAAAGAAAGAAAGAAAGAAAGAAGAAAAGAAAGAACCCACCAACTTGGTTTGATTCCTGGTCAGCAAATCAAGGTCAGCATTTTCTTGGGTATTGAAAGACAACCACCTGTGGCTGCTTCCTTTTCTTTTTTGCGCTGTCTGAACCCAAATCTGCACCTCCTGATTAAACTTGCCAAGGGTGAAGGTAGCCCCGGCTCGCCCCCAAATGCCAGGAGCCAATGTGCCTCGTGCCACGTGTTGCTGCTGGCATCGGAAGAGAGCTCTGCGAAGACCAAATCCGCAAAGGTATTTTTTCAGGGCACTTCCCCCGTCTCCTGTCCGGTTGCTATTCTTAGTGCTTTGGGCAGCCTGGCTTGGTGGCTCGGGGAAAACAGAGGCTTCCTGTGTCCAGCTTTGCCAGCCCTCCACGATGACCAGATTGGTTGGTTTTGGAAGGGCCTCTCTCCAGGCAGCAGGATAGGTGCCAGCATTGGCACAGCCCTTTCGCTGCCACCTGGGAAAGCGCCATCGGATTCCTCCTCTCACCTGAGGCTGCCCAGGCTGGGGCACCTGCCCTCGGGAGACAAATATTTATCCAAACCCTCCTGCTGAACAAACCTTTCCCCACCCTGGCTGCCAACCCAGCTGACCAGGGCTCTTGCTGGTCAGCCAGTGGGTCCAGCTAGCCTCCGCCTGCAAGCCGCACATTGTTGCCTTGGGTGCCATCTGCCAGGAAAGGCTCGGTTTAACCCCATTTCTGACAGAAGGAGGTTGACAAAGCCTCTCCAAAAAAAAAAAAGGGTTTCTGCAGAGGGCAACGTTTTAAAAATGAACCTAAGGAAGGTTTGGTGGTTTGCAGACCTGACATTCAACTGGGCAGAGGGTGAAGCCAGTCCACTCTGGCCTGTCCCTTTGTCCACAGGGCTGGCTGGGTCAGGAGAGACCTGGTGGAAACTGACCAATAACCACAAGGCATTTGAGGTCCGGGAGGGGAGGACTCATCGTCCCCGGTGGCCTGCTTGTGGGGCCTGGCAAGAATTGGAGCCCTTGTGGCCTCCACTGCCCCAAAGGACATCTGCCCAGCTGGAGTGGACCAAGAAGGGTGCCCCCTCTCCCCCGTCCTTTTGTGCCCCCACCAGGAGAGGATGTGCAAGCAGGGGCTTCTCTTGAGGCTCTTCACCCACCCACAGCCTCCTGAGCAGAGGGGCCCAAGTGGCATCTCAGGACACAGAGGTAGTTTAGGGTTTGCTCCAGCGTCCGTGCCCAGCTGCAGGGCCTGGAATTAAGGCCGTTTCTTCCCAGAATCGGATTTGCTGGGGGCATCTTGTGGGGGGGAAGAAATCAACCTGGAATTCCATTTCAGGTCCGTATTTGCGAAGGGGTTTGGAAGTGACCAAGAAGAGCGAAAATATATTTCTTGATCGGAGGTGACAGCCTCAAATCGGATTCCAGCGGAAGATCCTGAAGGTACAACCCTCCCTGGCCAATCCAGATACAGATTAACTGAGTTGGAAGGGACCTTGTAGGTCATCTAGTCCAACCCACCCCTCCAAGCGGGAGACCCTACACCATTTCTGACAGATGGCAGTCCCGTCTCTTCTTGAAAGCCTCCAGGGATGGAGCTCCCACAACTTCCGAGGGCAACTTCTGTTCCATTGTTGGTTGATGGTTCTCACCGTCAGAAAATTTCTCCTTATTTCCAGGTTGAATCTCTCCTTGTTCAGTTTCCATCCATTATTATTCCTTGTCTGGCCTTTGGATGCCTTGGAAAATAGCTTGACCCTTCCTCCTCTCTGGGGCAGCCCCTCAAACATTGGAAGGCTGCTCTCCTGTCTCCCCTGGTCCTTCTCTTCCCTAGACTAGCCAGGCCCGGTTCCTGCAACCGTTCATCGTATGTTTTAGCCTCCAGTCCCCCAATCATCCTGGTTGCCCTTCCCTGCACTCTTTCTAGAGTGCCAACATCTTTTTTATAGTGTGGTGTAACCAAAACTGGATGCAGTACTCTAGGTGTGCCCTTACTAAGGCTTTCTAGAGTGGTATGAGCACCTCCCTTGATCTCGATTGTATCCCTCTGTTAATGCAACTTAGGATGGCATTCGCTTTGTTGGCTGTCACCACACACTGTTGGCTCATATTGAATTGATTGTCCGCTAAGACTCCCCCCCAATGCTCCCCAGGGTCCCCGTTGTCAACATCTGTCTGCAGCACCTCTTCAGGTGAGAATGGATGAGGCCTCCTGTTCCCGGAGCCAGGGAGAGCCAGCGCCGTTTCCCTTCTGCCCAGATGTTTCCCCGGAAGCTCCTGCCCAGCCGAGGCACCAGGTGCCAGCGCTGCCCAGCTCCTTCCTGCAGATTCTGAACTTTCCACTGAGGCTTTTGGCCAGTAAGCGGTCGCAATGTTGCCCCTGGCTAGGAGCCTAAGCAAACTTTAGCAAAAGGAGAAAATTGTGCTTGGTTGTGGCTAATTTAGACACAGAGCAAAAAAGGAGGGGGGGGAGGGCTCTGTTCATGGAGGTGGGGAGGGGTCCAGTATCTGGCATTTCCTCTCCGAGACCCAATCCCACCCCGCAATCCTTTGATCATCATGCCAAGGGAAGGAGAGCAGGCAGATGCTTTCAAGGCAATTCCATTAAGAAGGCTTGGAAGTTTTTCCCGTTGTGGAGTGTGACTCTAATGGGTGATTCTGGCTCCTCTAAGTCAGGTACGGGGCTTTGCTGAGCCGAGGACACCCCCCCCCCAGTTTCCTGCATCGGTCCCCTTGCCCTCCGCCTGGCGCTGTGCCCCACGAGCAGGTTTCTATTTGTGAAGCTCCTGCCCTGTTATTTGTCATTTTTCGGTTCCTTGACACCTTTTGACTAGCGTTCTGTGCTTGGATGCGCTTGTGGGTCACGGGAGGGCAAAAACCACTAACCATAAATGTAGGAATAAATGTATTTATTAAGGTGCCGTATCAGACGCTCCTCTGTGTAGCCCAGCGTTGTTGACTCTGCTTGGCAAACAGCTCCGCAGCACCCCAGACAAGGGGAGGTGTTTTTCCCCCTACCCCTTGTCCTCAGTAATGGGGGCTCTGGGGCCAGCAAAGCAACACGTCCCCCCCACTCTCTCCGCCTGTCAAACTGTCCCAGATTTGGCTGGGGGAGATATGGCCTGCAAGCCCCCAGCCTCTAATGGCAAATGTCTGAATCTTCCCCTCTGTAAGCCGTCCACATTTAAAGCACCCCAAAGCCCCTTGGCAACCCATCAGCCCGCCCAGGAGGATAGCGTGGGTGGTAGGGTGGTCTTTCTTTAGGAGCCCCTCTGTTTCCCCTACCGCGTTGGGTGGGTTTGGGGGTAATTTTTTCCCCTTGCTCCTTCTTTGAAATGTGCGGATGGGGCGGGAAGGACGGGGCCCCAATTCAACATCCGGAACCGGATGGCCCAACCGAGCAGAGAGAAGAGCTCGCTCCAAAATTCCGGAAGCGCCCTCAGCAGATGGCTTTCCCATTGCTTTCTTGTCCAGCTGTTCCCCAGATCAGATCTGCGGTGCTGGATGCCCGCTGTGCCCTGGGAAGTGCCCATTTCCTTCCAAAAAAAAAAAACAGCCGGTTCTTCAGCCGGTCTCAAAATAATTTTATTTCAGATTCCTCCTTCCCCCTGAATTTCAATGTTTTAAAAGTTATGCAAACAAAAGAGGGGAAGAAAAAAAAAATCAATTTAGAGTTTCGTTTTTTTTTTTAACGGGAGAGCAAACTCACCAAGATCTCTCTCCCATGGTTGGTCGTGTTCCCGCCGGTTGATCCGGGAGCCTTTTCTTTGGCAAAGAAGGCCTTCCATCCCTCAAAGATGAAGAAGCTGCTTTGCTTGATGCCTTTCTCTGGTCTGGAAGCAGAAAATCTCCCTGTGCTCTTAAGACTTTGCCCTGCCCAAAGTAGCAGGGAGAGGGGCGAAGGTCCTGCCCTTGCAGAGAGCAAAAAGGCTGCCTCCCAACTACGTTTCTTCCCGGCCCGAGAGTCAGGAAACTGAAGAGAAAGACCGGAAGAGCTGTGAGAACCCAACCGATGATGACTGGAGCCCAGCATTGGTGCTCTGCGGCCACCAGAGGCTCCTGGAGAAGTTCAGAGGTGACCAGAGAAGACCAGAGGTGACCAGAGAGGACCTGCCTTCCCGCCTCTTCCCTTTCCATGCGCGGCCACTAAAGGCGAATCTCTGCCCATCCGTCATGGCTTCCCAAGCTGGGGAGAGGAAAAGAGAGACTTTCCATGGTGTCTCGTGGAAACGACTTCTATGGAGTTAAGGACCAGTTAAGGGACAGGGGGTGTCCTTGGGTTGCCCTGAACCTACAGCCCATGAGAAGCAAATGAAAAAGACAAGGAATTGCTCAAGGTATGAAGAGCCAGAGAGGGTCTGGCTTCCAGGTGGACATTCACTGTCAAGACTTGTCTGACTTCTATCTAGCCCCATTTTGTGAAGGGCAGTGCCCCCCCTCCAGTTCTCCTCTCCTTCCCCCACTCAGCCTTCTGCACCAGGAGGGGCAGAGTTCATAATGGGCTCCCTTTCACCAGGAGTAGGCAACCTGTGGCTCTGGAGCCACATGTGGCTCTTTACGGCTCCCTGTTGGCTGATCCCACCACTGGCTGGCCCCTCCCCTCCCTGTCACTCCTCCTATAGCCTGAGAAGGTAAGGGTGATGTTGGGGACCACCCACCTCCAAGTCACACCGGTTGGTAAATTATTGGCTCCCGGGGTTTTCTTTTCTGTGGGAAACGGATCCAAATGGCTCTTTTGAGTGTTTGAGGTTGCAGACCCCTGCCCCACACTGTAGAGATTTACACCTGCAGCCCTTATAAGCAGCCCCCCTCCCACGCAACCCCAGGGTGGAGTTTGCTGTCTACCTCTCAAGCTAAGCCAAATTTTTGCTTAACTCTCAAGCTAAGTCAAATTTTTACCTTTAGCTGGTGTTTGCTGAATAAGCTGCGTACAGTAACTGGGTTTGTACATTGGGCTAATCCGCAAGCCAAGGCTTTTACAAACCACAGTGCGCCACAGAGGCAGCGTTCACGTCGGTGCCTACCTACCCTGGTGTATTACGGTGGCACCCATTGCCACCTCCTGGCTTCATGTGATCCCTTCCCTTGTGGCAGAGTTCTCTGTTTTCCAGACTTTCATTTGCTTAAGTCACAATTCTTATCGGCGGGATGTGGGGTGTGCGGAGGGAATGAAAAGGATGACATGTTTTAAAGACTTTGGAATTGATACAAAGGGACATCCTGTTCCAACTGTGGGCAGCAGAAAAACTTGGACTTGATGGGGTGGAGACATGGAGGTTTTATGAGTTTTGGTAACTTATGGGCTTCATACCCTGAATCACCCCCTGCCTGGGGTGTCCTGTGACTTCCTCCCTTGGGGGGCTTGGAGGAGGCACTTGGAAGCTGCTTGGAAATTATTTGGGGCTCAAATTAAGACGCGGCCGATGTGGACAGATGTGGATTGCCTGTTGAGTTCTTGGTCCAATGGAACAAACCCTTCTCTTTAAGAGGGGTGGTGGTGGGGGAATATATATATCCCAGCTTTTCCAGCTGCTCCGATCGGCACCAATCCAGAATCCATGGGCCGTTCTGTTCCAGAACAGAGCAGTTCCTTGGGGAGTAAGAAGCCGAGTCGTCCTATGTGGTTTCCCCTCCACGAAGCCAGAAACCCCTCGAGGGAAGTTTGAGGCTGAAAACCTCAAAACAGGCACAAAACAAAAACAAAAAACCCAAAAACCTCAATCCGGAAAGTCTGAAGAACTGAGCCTTTAGAACAAAACTCGGAGAAGGAGGACGGAGAAGATGGCCGAAATCAGAGGGACGGATCCGGACCGGCTGCCTGGCGTGCCCGAGTGGCAGTGCGCCGGGTTCTCACCGATGCAGGCGGCGTAGGCCATCACGTGGGGGATGTAGTTCTGCTCGTGGACCCCATGGAGGAGGTGAGCCATGGGGCCCTTGGCGAAGACGGCTACGTCCTCGCCTCCGTGCGTTTCCATGCGCAGCGGCACGGCTGACTGTGCTTGGTAGTTGGCATCGGCTGCGGAGAGAGAGAGAGGGAAGGTGAGTGCCCCGCAGAGGGAGGGAGGAGGGAGGGAGGGAGGAGCAAGACGAAGGAAGGCAGGATATGGAGCCGGTGCCCTTTGGTCTTCGGAGATCAGTCAAGGGAGAAGAGATGCTCTGGCAAACTCTTGGAGCAAAGGTCTTCACGCTTGGCAAGTTTAAGACTTGTGGACTTCCACTCCCAGAATTCCTGAGCTAACATGACCGGAGGAGGAATTCTGGGAGTGGAAGTCCACAAGTCTTAAAGCTGTCAAGTTTGGAGACCCCTACCTTGGAGGGACAAGCATCATGGCTGATCCAGGGGTCCCAAAGTAGGGAGAAATCTGGCCTGGCCTGGCCAAAGAGCCATTGTAGATGTCCCTTTGGAAATGAACAGGGTCTCGCTGATTCCCCCATTCGGTGGAAGGAAGAGGGGGGACCATTGACCGGTACTCACTGAAATTGACCGCAGAGATGTTCTCTCTCTCTCCAGCTATCATCTTGTACCCGGGACCGTTCCCGTACAGGATGGAAGTGAATGGCTTCTTGTCCATGTCGCTCTGCATCGGGGCCAGCCCTAGAGAAAGAGGAAGCCATCGTTACCAAGGCTTCTCCCACAACCTCTTTGAAGCCTTTCTCTATACGGACACGAAAAGATCGCTCCCGGCATTAAGTGGAGCCAGAATTTACTTCCCAGGCCCCTGTCGCCCAGGGAAGGAGGGAGACCCAGTGTTATGGGACCAGCTGGCACCAAGTGGACATGACCCACAAGTTGGGCTGTCCCCCAGGGAACTGCACCCTCTGCCGTCCGAGGGGCATTTCGCTGACCAAGGATTCAAGCATTGACACAGGGTTACAGTGGGCGTCAGTGGACAGAGATGCCACATACCGAAAATGGAGTTGCCACGGGTTGTGTAGCCCCCAAAAGTGAACACGTGGGAGTGGTCTGCGGTCACCACCGTCAGGGTGTCTTCGGAAGAGGTCAGGATGCCAGCCTCGCCAATGGCCCGGTCCATCTCCACCATCTCATGCAGGGCCTGCTTGGCCTTCCCTTCATGGTGCCCGTGGTCAATCCTGCCACCTTCAGAGAACGGAGAGGGTGATCTCCCAGCGTGGTTTCCCCCTCCCCCTCCAGCCCTCTTTGGTCTCTTCCTGCCCCCTGCCCCCCGCCCCAGCGCCTATGGTGCCCCCCTTTCCGTGGCTCACCCTCGACCAGGAGGAAGAATCCGTGGGGGTTCCTCTGGAGAATTCGGATCGCCACCGTCGCCATTTCGGTCAAGGAAGGGTCGGTTTGGTTGTTCCTGTTCAGCTCATACATCATGTCGATGGGCTCGAAGAGACCTGCAGAGAAGAGGGAGGGGACTTGGCAAGAGCTGCCCAGAAGATGCCACGCCGGCATCCACCCCTTTTAAATCCTGAGTCCCTAGCCACGTCTCTCAGAGTTTAAAGAAGATTTATTGGGAGTGGCCATGTCGGCGTTACTTGGATGTAGCCGACTCTGAGACACATTATTCATTTCACCCTTAATCCTGGTCTTCCCCCCACCTGATGTATATTCTCCAATGGGACACATCCATAGCCATGAGTCAACAATCATGCTCTCCAGTAATAATCTTGTGCGCCAGAAGCTTCAGTCGTCTAGAATTATCTAAGGAATGCACTGCTTCCCCCACTCCCTTTCTGCTGGCAACTCTAAAAGACCAGAGGAATATTTTTGAGTTGACAGCCACCCAGGCAACTGAGGGGGTGTGTGTGTTCCACCAGGACCCTTCAGCTGCTGTTTTTCAGCGACTTGCTGTCCTGAGGATGCGCTGCTGTGTGCACAGCTGTATAATCCACACTATAACGGACATTAATACGATTGAGCGAGTCCAGAGGTATTTCCCGAGAAGAGTCCTCCACTCCTCTGCTCGCAATAGAATACCTTATGTCACCAGGCTTGAGATTTTGGACCTGGACAACCTAGAACTACGGTGCCTACAGTCTGACCTCAGCTTAGTACACAAAATTGTCTGCTACAACATCCTGCCTGTCAATTACTGCTTCAGCTTCAACTGCAATAACACACGGGCAAGCAATAGATACAAACTCAAAAGTAAACCGCTCCAAACTCAACTGCAGAAAATACGACTTCAGCAACAGAATGGTCAGTGCCTGGAATCCTCTAACTCCCACTCCTTTAACCTCAAAACTAACCACTATTGACCTCACTCCATTCCTAACAGGTCTGTAAGGGGGTGTGCGTAAGTGCGCCAGCGTGCCTACCGTCCCTGTCCTACTGTTCCCGTTTATTCATACCCATCTATTATCATATACCTGTTTATACTTAATATGTTTATACATTATGTTCATACTTATACTTGTTTCCTCATACATGCTTGACAAACAAAACAAAACAAATAAATAAATGTTCTGGCTGCTCCTGTGAGGGTCTCCAGCCTTGCTCCTTGCCAAGGTGCCAACCCTCAGCTGCCTCTCCTTCTCTTCTTCAAAGCCCCCCAGTGCCCCTCCTTGCAAGAGGAAACGCTCACACGGAGAATAGAACTTTGTAGCAATTAATTATCCCAAAGGCATAAAACGGACTGGCAGAAAAGATCGTTATCCCTTTCACCCATTCAACGAAAACAGGGGAGCGAGCTAGGCGGCTTCTCGGGCCTTTGAATTGCCTGCAAAATTCACCCCACGCTGGAGGGCAAATGACACGCCCAAATTCTTACTCCCCCCCGCTAATTTTGTCCATTTGGGCTTGGAGAGTGAGCGTTGTCCTTTGCTCGTGTGACGGACATCCGGCACCGGGATAAATTCAGCGGCAAGACTGGCCAAGCGAGTCGTGTCAAGAGAGGTCACTCCGGAAGCCGTAGGGGCTCTCGGGGGGAGGGGGGTCTCTGCTAAAGGGGGCCAGGACCCCGAGAGTCCACCTGAGCTCCCACCCATCTGCCCAACTCACCCAAAAGATAGTCGACTTTCGCTGGGTTCAGCTCCATCAGCCCCGCCCGGTTCCATAGATAGAGGGCGTTCTGGGAAGAGAGGAGAGGAGGGGGTTGCTCAGCCGAAGGGTTTTTTTAGAAGTGGGACCCCTGCCCCTTCCCTGACTCCAAGGATGGCCAGGGCAGCCCACAAAGGGGGCTGTGGCTCAGGCCGAAGGGAGGCTCCCCTGAGATAATCTGGCGATCCTCAGTGGATCCCTCGCTGAGTGAGCCCAGGAGAAGGAAGAGTGTGGGGTCCTCGGTGCTCTCGCAGACATTTCATTCTCCAAACTAGGTAACATCATCAGTGGGAGGAGGAGGAGGAGGAGGAGAAGGAGGCGGTGGTAGAGGTGGAGGAAAAGGACTGTGGGCTCCTTGGTGCTCTCTGAGCTTGGTTGTTTTCTTGCAATGTTTCATTACCAAACTAGGAAGCACCATCAGTGCTAGAAGGGAATGGGGTTGTGGTGGAGGAGGAAGAGGAAGAGGAAGAGGAGGAGGAGGAGGAGGAGGAGGAGAAGGAGAAGAAGGAAGAAGGAAGAAGGAAGAAGGAAGAAGAAGAAGAAGAAGAAGAAGAAGAAGAAGAAGAAGAAGAAGAAGAAGAAGAAGAAGCTCTAAGCTTGTTGTTTTCTCGGAGATATTTCATTACCCAAACTAGGTAACATTATCAGGAGGAGGAGGAGGAGGAGGGGGACAGACAGCCGCCTGTCTCCTGAATTTTCTCCTGGGTGGATCTGATGCCCAGGAGGAACCCGAACTAGAATTCGCCCCGGGGCAAGCCACCTCCTCTCTTCCCAGCCCCTACCTCCGTGATCGTGATCAGAAACCACTTTGCTGAACTGGCCGGCTTTGCCTCCTCACCTTGTCTTTGGGCTTGGCGTCCTGCCACTCCTGGACCAGGTTCCTGTTGTCCAGCCGGGTCCCCTTGTACTTCTCCTCCTCCGGGTACTCCACATCGCTCGTGTTCTTGGGGAACATGTATTTCCGGCCTCCTCCCATGATGACCTGAGTGGAGGAGACGAGAGGGTAGCTGGCGGCCAAGTGCCCAGGCCAGTTAAGGCAGACCCCCTCCCCACCTCAAGCCTGCAGGCTAGAGAGAGAGAGAGACCCTCGGGGTCGGGGGCACAGCATCATGGAGAGGAGAGAGGACGGCCAGAGACAAGGGGATCCAAGATGCGAAGGCTTCCCTGTGATGGCACGGCGAGGCCTCCATCACCTCTGATGTTGGCCCGGCCAGACCGCTTACCCAGCCAGGGATTTGGCAGAAGCTGCAGGAAAGAGGCCAAGAGCAATTTGAGGCAACCTAAACGCTGCCCAAGGGCTGGGTTGGCGCCTTCAGGCTCCTTCCCCAAACGAAGAGGATTTTAATTCAGCTGGGCAAGCATCTGAGGCGGCCTTGATGGAAAACCTATTTATTTGACCACAATCCCTTTCTGCTGGCTGTTCCAGTCTCCTCTTCGGATTTAGAGTCTTAGAAGGTGAATCACGAAACTGCAGCAGCAGCAGCAGCGAAATAATCATAATAATTACACACCGAGAGATCTATATTAAATAGAATTGGCTGCCTAAGGTATAATTATTTCCAGCCTCGGAACAAAGTTAAAATTATATATTAAAAAAAAAAAAGCCCCTATTAAGCTACTTAAATAACAGATTTAGTTCTCCTTTTCTCCGGAAGGATTTGTTTTCAAACGGAAAGACGCACCTATTTATTTACCCCAGAAAAAATGTCGTGCCCGATGCCAGGGGGCTGACGTTGGCACCGGTGCAGGCACGGCCATTGGCCAGCCGGCCTCAACCCACAGGGCAGCTGCACGGCGGACTCGAGGGGCACCTGGTGCCAAGGGCTCTGTGGAGAAGAGTTGCAGCACCTGGAAACAGCTGGGATGGCCAGATGTGCGCCCTGGCTGAGCCAAGCCTTGGGACCGGAAGGTAGCTCCTTCGGGGCCTCCTGGCATTTCCCCCGCCAAGGCCGCCTTCCCATGCCAGCCAAGGGTTTCACAACCAGGGCAAGAAGTGAGACTTCTGCTCATGGGAAGGCGACAGATTCTGGGAACGGCCCTCAACCAGGAACCGGCCTCTGGGATAAAGATA
The DNA here is from genome assembly GCF_049901735.1 of Notechis scutatus. NCBI lineage: Eukaryota > Metazoa > Chordata > Lepidosauria > Squamata > Elapidae > Notechis > Notechis scutatus. The sequence continues at coordinate 6,816,749 of NC_142024.1, read as the reverse complement.
AAGGTTATATGCTAGTCATTCCGGCTCTAGGGGGCGGTGCTCATCTCCATTACAAAGCCGAAGAAGAGCCAGCGCTGTCCGAAGACGTCTCCGTGGTCATGTGGCCGGCGAGACTAAAGGCGCACGGAGCGCTGCTTTCCCTTCCCACCAAAGGTGGTCCCTATTTTTCTACTTGCATTTTCTTTTTACATGCTTTCGAACTGCTCGGTTGGCAGAAGCTGGGACAAGGAACGGGAGCTCGCTCCGTTCCGCGGCGCTAAGGATTCGAACCGCCAAACTGCCGGCCTTCTTTTCTGATCAACAAGCTCAGCGTCTTAGCCGCTGAGGCACCGCGTCTCTTCTGTCCCCTCTGGGATAATCCAGGATAATTCCTTCCGAGAATTCCTGCTTCATGTTCCAATGAGCGTCCGCATCCCAGGTGCCTTTCGCCCCATCTTCTTCTTCCCTCTCCTGCCATCGGCTTCTCCTTCCGTGCTCCTGGTGTGGATTGATGCACCGAGCAGCCCTCCACCTGCTTTCTGCACCTGATGGTCGGTCGTTTTATGGAATTCCAGATGTTCTTTGGGGCCTGCCAGCTGCAGGGATCAGCCAAGCAACTTTTCCTCTTCTGGGGTGTGTGTGTGTGTGTGAGGGCAACTTTCCTTGAAACGAAGGAAGCCGTTTGGAAACAAAAAGGCGCAGGGCTCCTATTGAGACACCCCAAATGCCACGAAGTACCGCTTGGTTCCTCTTGCAACGTGCCACCTGCTCCAGTAAAGCGAGGAAGGAGGGTCGTCAGTCCTCTGAACCTGGCAGCCCTCCTGGGAAAGCTGCGTTCAGGCTGGGCCTCTTGAGGCCAGGCTTCATGACCTCTTGAGACTCCTGTTTCTGCTAAACCCAGCCCTGGTCCACTTCTTGGGAAATGGGTGGCCATCCTAGGTGTGTCCACAGTTCCAAAGAACATCACTTTTTGGAAGTGATGTTCTTCCAAACATCCCAGGAAGAAGCTCTTGCCAGCTTGGAGACTGGAAAAAACTGGGAGGCTTCAAAATCCCCGGGTTAAAAAATAATAATTGTTCTGAACCTCAGGATGAGAGCAGGATGAGATCTCTGGAGTGCACACAAATGCACTCAAACAAGGAGATATTGTTCCAGTTGTCTACTTTGGCTTGAGACAATAAGATTTCATTTCAGGCACATTTGAAACTCATTAAAGTTAACAACCGTTGCCAGTCACAAAAGCTTGTTTTAATAACGGTTTTATGCCATAAGTTCAGGTTCCATCACGTGCGGGAATCAATTTATGCAGTGGATTAAGGCCGAGGTCCTTAACGGTTTTTGCACATTGTTCGTATGTTTAGACTCTAAACTTTAGAGGATGCTGCACCTTTTCAAGGATGGCCGAAGGTGATTTGCTGATTCTTTGGTGAACTTCAGTTTTTTCTCTCTTCCTTCTTCCCTTTTCTCTGGGCTGGGAAGTGTGCTTGAATCAAAATGATCTGGGCTAGGAGGCATCAAAAGGAAGAAAATCCGAGCTGCCATCACGCCTCATGATTTAAACCACCAGCAGCAGAATCAAAGGCGAAGAATTACTCATGCTGAGATTGGGAAATGTCATAAATCCAGAGGAGGGGGATTTTTCCAGGAACACCCGTGTTCTTACTTCATTGCCAGAGATGGCTTTTCAAGCCATTAATAAGCAATTTTGCAACCTGTAATTGAGAGTGTTTTTCCTTTAAAAAAAAAACAAAAGCCGAGCTTTTGTTAATGTCTGTGGTCTGCCGCATGCTCATATATCAACTCCGTGTTTATAATAGAGTTGGGGAATTGAAAAGCCCAGAGTTGGACTGGACAAAGCAGCGCAAAGAAAGGAGAAGAGACCAACGGGAGGACAGTGCTGTCCCCCCCCCCCCAATGGGGAGGGGGGAGAATGGGTGGGGGTGTTCTGGGCATGGGAACTATCCACGGCTGCCAAGATGACTCAGCCCCCTGAATTCTGCCTCTTTCTTTGCCAATTTTCTTTCCTCATCAGTCGGCCTTGACTGGACTGGAGGACTTTTAATTTTCAAGGAATTTAAGGAGTTGCACTTCAAGATGAGACAGTTCTGAAGACAGGGAACCAAGCTTCCTGTCTTCTCAAGAAAGCGAGCCAAGCTTCTTGTACTGGAAGTGCTCTTCGCTCAACTGAAGTCTCCTTGTGGGTCATCAAGAGGCATGTGGTCTCCCCCTCCTTGCAAACCTCTTTCCCACGCTTTCTTTCATCACCCCAGGGCCCGGCGTGCCTTATGGAGGGCAGCCATCTCAGTTCCGAGCCTCAATTGAAGACACCCATCTTAGAAGAAGGTCGAAATGCTGGCCCAGAAAGATGTTCCTGGCCGTGATCCAAGAGACAAGGACGCACATCCTCCCTTAAAACAGACCAGTGGGTTACATTCTTTGGAGAGATGGCTTGACCGGGGATGGTATTCTACCGGTTCAGCTCGGTTCGGCTGAACTGGTAGCTCCGAGGATTATCTGGGAATGGACCTGTTGTCTCTGACGATCAGCTGCTGGGCCCTCCTGCTGGCCCCGGCTCTGTTCTGACCTTTATTTCCTGTTTTTGAAGCTCAGCTGCTCTGCACGGCACAGCCGATTGCCGCACGGCAGCTGTGGAAGACACAGGGAGAGTACAGAAGGTCGGAAGCAAACCCTCTGCAGCGCGCAAAGCGTGCATTTGGTGCACGGGCACAAGCGCAAAGCGCACCCACCAAGCCACGCACACCGAACCGGTGTGGGGGGCAAAAATGTGAATGCCACCACTGGGCTTGACTGGTGAAAGTGGGCAAGATGGAGGCCAACCAAGACCAGGATTTGGAAAGGAGGCAGAGAAGGAGGAAAATCCAACTTAGAAGATCCAGAAGTCGTCGGGTGGAACCGAGATCCAGCGTTTCGCTCTCTGGGTTTGTTGTTGTTTGTTTTGCTTGACAGAGGATCAACAGGTGAGGGGAAGCCTCCATCCCATTCCCAGCTCTTGGGTTCAAAAGGCAGCAAAGCGGGCCCAGGCCCCGATCCTGAAGGGGCTTCTTGGTCTGCTCACCATCCTTGCTGCTGGATGGAAACCCGACGTAGAGAAAGGAGGGACCTCCCATGGCTCAAACCTGACTCATCGCCCGTCTCCTTTTACCTGGACGAGTCCTGAGGGTCTCCCTGGGTGGGGCCCTTCATCCAGGGAGCCACCCAAGGAGGAGAAACGGCACTTTGGACCTACCCAAAGTCTACGGCTGTTCGCTTGCAGCTCCCCTCCCCTGACCGGCTTCTCCGGCCTCTCCCTCTGGACTCACCTCGATGTCCGGGATGTTTTCAAACAGCTGGTGGGCAATGTCTTTGCATCCTTGCTGGAGCGCTTCCGGGGGCATCTCGTTGTCCGAATACCAGTCCCGGTCGGCCGAGTGCGCGTAAGCAGCACTCGGCGTGGCGTGGTTGACACGGGTGGTGGTGACAATGCCCACAGATTTGCCTGCCACCGGAGGAAGAAAAGGTACATTAATCACTGCCACCAAGGGGGGTATTGGGACTCCTGGGCACAAAGGCCCGCCTGGGCATAGTGCCAACCTTTTCCTTGGCTACTCGGCTAAATCAACTACTTCTCTGCGAAGGGCTCAGCCTTTCCCAAAGTTTATCAACTTGGCTGAACTGTTGGTTTTTTTTTTTTAATTCTTAGCTAAACTTTGTCCTGTAGGTCGTCTCTCTCCGCTGCACTCCACGCCCATGGAAAGAACAATGGGGCCCTATCCTCTGCTTACCCTCCTCCACTCTCCCACCCCCTCGCCCCCTGCCTGTGGAAGCTGGAGTGCGGGGAAAAAACACCCTGACATTTATTGTGGTTACTGATTTTGAGTCTCCATTAAATTAAACCCTGAAGTAGAACAGCTGTGCACAACCTGGTCAGTGGGAAGTTGCTTAACCTTTGAATGCCAGTTAGTTAATAAGTCCCTGATGGGCATTTAACTAAAGATTTAATGTTTATCTCGCCTCTGAAATTTGGCTGTTTAGAGGGCACACAATCCTATTTAAAAAGGATATAAAAAAAACACCAAACAAAAGCAGTGACCGAAATATTCCTGGCTGCTTTACCAGCAAGGAAAGCGAGAGCTTTCCTTGTTTGATTTTCGTAGCCTTGAGGAATTTTCTTGGTCCAGGAAGCCATGATCTCCGCAGTTTGCTGGTCTGTGGTTTAGCGTCCTGTGGACCCCTCCCCATGGTTAACAGACCGCGGTTGTCGTGCCTTAATGCCGCGTGCTAGTGCATCCAGGGTTGGCTTATTCAGCAAGCACATTTTTTTTTTAGCAACAGGTAAGCCTTTGCTGTTTTCATTCCAGCATCGGAGGTGCTAAACTTTCTCCCGGGCATATGATCTATTTTCTGCAAATCTTAACGCTTAGTTGGGGGGGAAAAAGGCCCCCTTCCTGATTTCATTTTATCGAACGCCTCCAAAGGTATCTGTGCAGACCAGAAGAGAAGCCTCTATCACCAGCCACGTGAAGCAATTCCTCTGAAGAAATCTCATTGCTAGGAATACATTAATTTCCTTCCCTGCTCAGCTGGGGTGTACCATTCACCCGTGTGGATTTCATGGGCATCTCAGCGTATATCACACCCCTCGTACTCATCCTTGGTTGCTTCCCTTTGGACAATTACTTCCATTCCAGCCTTTACTGGAAGCTATTAAACAACAGCCTTTCCGACTCCGGCTGCTAATCTGGGATTCTCCTGGCCACCCTAAAAGTCTCCCCGCTATTTTCACTGCTTCTGCAGTCATGCTCGTCCTTTCCGATCCTGACACCTGATTGGTTTCCCCTTGCAAAGCTTGGGTCTCTTCACTTCAGAGTTAGATGGTGGTTAACCACAGGAGCAGCCTTGAGAACCGAGAGCTGCAGGGCAAGGAGCCGAGTGCGGAAGAGCAGCCATACGGGGCTGAGACAAGCGTGCAGAAGCACCTGTTCCTCCACGTCCTCTTGTGGGCTGGGATTTCCCCACCTTCCCCAGCGAGGCGGTGGGGTTGAACCTCAGCCCTTCCTGTCCAGGGCCACTTCCGCCAACAGGGGACGGATCCATCGCGCAAGCTCAGACGCCACCGAGCAAGGGTGCAAGGTCACGTACCACACATCGCCACCTCCTCCCCAGTCCCACGTTCAGTGCCATCCTCCTCACCCCTCTAGAGGAAGGTCAAGTTTTCTATCCTTCCTTTCAGTTTCTGGACTCATTCCAGAGTCGGTTTCCCAATTTACGAGAAACCTTGCAAGTTGGGCAAGTTGGATTTTTCCCACTGGGGGAAGCACCCAAGGCTGCTCGCAGACCAGACCAACTCTCTTCCGCCGTCTGTCTGCCGGTATCCTTCACCAACCGATTGGATTCTGGTTTGCCTAAACCACATTTCACTACAAGCCAGCTGACAGAGAGAAGCGGACGTGGCACTGAAATTGTGGGTGCCGACTTGGCTCTCAGTCCCTCCTGGGATGTCTGGACAAAGGCATCTGCTTCCAAGCCCACTTTTATCAAACAAGGTTGGACCTTACGGTGCCAAAGGCATCGGGGCTGTTCAGGCACCCCCTTTCCCCCCAAACCATCATCCACTCGCTTCCTTGCAGCCTTTTGTCATCTCTGGCTCTCTAGCTACAAAGCACGGGTTGTGTACGTGAAACCCTTTGCACAACGCTCCTCCGTGCCTTAGCCTTATTTGCCACTTCTTGGTGATTTCCAAACACACCCGGGCAGGCACTCCTTTGCACGGGCGAAAACAGCTTCCCGAGATGGCTTATGGTCACCTTTAAGGAAGAGCCTTAAACCACGAGGCCTTTTTCACAACAGAGCCCAGCACGTTCTACAGACCCGTGAGAAGCACCTTGGGTCAGGAATATAAACATGATAGGGGCCAGTTTCCACATCCCGCTTCCTGCTCAGCTGGCAGCGCCACCTCATCTTGAGGAAAGACAAGCCCAGCAATTGCAAAAGCTAATTGTTTATCAGACACCTTTTTGGCTGCCAGCCATCTTGGGAGCCTTCCGAGCACCGCCCAACGTCAAACTCTGAAGCCTTCGCACGACTTTAAGTTCACGACTTTCTCAAGACCTCCCAACACTCATACTCCTCAGGAGGGAGCTTGTGTGGAACCCCAGACCACCCATCCCAGGCTCTCCGCCGCCCACCTCACACCCACCTAGATGGTCTCACCTGCTGCTTTCGCCCACTTGAGTATGGAGGTCACTTCGTTGCCGGCTGTCGTGTTGCATTGGGACCGTGTCACGGCTGCGCTGACTCCCACGGTGCCTTCATTGGCCTTCACACCACATAAGAAAGCGGTGGCAGTGCCTGCACTGTCCGGCACCTGCGCATTGGTGTTGTAGGTCTGCCAGAAAGAAAGAAAGAAAAAAGAAAGAAAGAAAGAAAGAAGAAAGAAAGAAAGAAAGAAAGAAAGACAGGAAGGAAGGAAGGAAGGAAGGAAGGAAAGAAAGAAAGAAAGAAAGAAAGAAAGAAAGAAAGAAAGAAAGAAAGAAAGAAAGAAAGAAAGAAAGAAAGAAAGAAAGAAAGAATTGTAAAATGCTAGGCGATTCACCCTGTAGGAACTGCTGCTTCCCACCATGGATGTACCAACAGCCTGGGGTGGGATTCAGCCGGTTCAGACTGGTTCAGGAGAACTGGTAGTTCTGGTGATCAGTTAGCCCCACCCACCTGTCCCTCCCCTAGTCCAGTGGTCACCAACCAGTGGGCCTGGGACCACTGGTCTGCGAGAAAATTTTGGTGGTCCACAGAGAAATGTCACCCCCAAAGCAATTAATCCAGGCTACATGGGAACATAAGGCTGCGCCGCCCACATGGCACATGGGAACACAAGGCTTGCATCGCTTGCATTGCGAACAACACGAGGTAGTGAGGGGAAGGGGGAAAGGGTGGAGGGGGTAATTTGCCCCACACGCCCCACACGCCTTGCCTGGCCACCGGGCTGCTTCTCTCTTCTGCTTTTGGCTGCACACAAGGAAAGCAGCCAAAGTCTTTCTTTCTCTCCCCCAAACTCTGCCAGAAATGAGTCTTTGGGACCCTGCAAGGCCTCCTGCTCCAAGAGGTTGAGCCGGCATGACATGTCTCACAAAGACTCATTTCTGGCGGAGTTTGGGGAGAGACAGAAAGACTCCTGCTGCTTCTGCTGCTTTCCTTGCAAGAAGCCAAAAGTCTCTCTCTCTCTCCCCCTGAGAACAGAGCTGGAGATGGTATCCTGCGATCCCAAATAAAGAATGATTGATTGGTAGGAAAACAGGGTGGGAAATTTTCCTGCAGACATTTTTGGGGATTTTCCCAGGGTCTCTGATCCGCCGGATTTAAAATGATGAGTTTGGTGGTCCCTGAGGTCCAAATGGTTGGCGACCCCTCCCCTACTCTGTCCTTTATTTCCATGTGTTTGCAGTCCAGCTGATTCGCCCGGCACAGCGGATTGCCGCATGAATCGGCTGTTTTATGCACCGGCGCTGCAGCAGAAGGTCGGTTTGAGAGCTGAAAACGGGCGATTTTGAAACGCTGCGCGAACGCACAAGGCACACGTTTCGTGCATGTGCACACAGAGCTTTGCGCTCACTGAACCAGTTGTTACACCAGCTGAATCCCACCACTGCCAAAAGCCTTGGGGATACAGCTCTGGGTGCCAGCTTTATGGCTACCCACTTGGTTCCGAGCCTCTCCCCTCCTCGGGCGAACAGCCATCGACAAGTTTAATTTCTCCGATTGGGTGCAGCTCATTTCATCGCCCATTTAAGCTGGCTGCCTACACTCGCGAGCGAATGGCCGAGCTACGAACATGTCTGAACTCAGGCCTAGAACCCAGTGTCTCAGAATTTTTAACAAAAGATGGATATCAATCTCCTCTCCATTCCTGTTTGTGGGACTTTTTGTGTGGACCAGAGGCAATGAAGTTGGCAAGGCCGCGGTTGCACAACGTTCCTCCTTTTGAGCAAGCAAGCGTGGCTCGTCCATTGTGATAACCTCAGGTTTTAAATGTCTGCAGGGAAGGAAAGCCAAAATCGGAGGTGGGATGTTTGTCCGGGGAAGGAGGATTGTTCTACCTCTGCTCTCCTGGTGAGCTTTTCCATTTCCATAATCCCATCCCCCCAAAAAAGGGATTTTGAGCCATCGAGGGAAGTTGTGTGACTCTTCCCAGAGATCAGCTAGAGGCAGCCTGGTTGTGATCACTTAGGCAAGAAAAACCAAAAGTGCACCTATAGATTGGGTGAAACCAGGCTTGATAGCAGGAACTGTGAGAGGGACCTTGGAGTCTTAGTGGACAACCAGCTAAATATGAGCCAACAGTGTGTGGCGACAGCCAAAAAAAACATTGCAATCCTAAATTGCATTAACAAAGGTATACAGTCAAGATCATGTGAGGTACTAATACCACTCTATAAAGCCTTAGTAACACCTAGAGTACTGCATCCACTTTTGGTCACCACACTATTAAAAAAGATGTTGAGACTCTGGAAAGGGTGCAGAGAAGAGCAACCAGGATGATGGGGGACTGGAGGCTAAAACATACGATGAATGGTTGCAGGAACTGGGCCTGGTTAGTCTAGGGAAGAAAAGGACCAGGGGAGACATGATATTTGAGGGGCTGCCCCAGAGAGGAGGAAGGGGTCAAGCTATTTTCCAAAGCCCCGAAGGCCAGACAAGGAAGAATGGATGGAAACTGATCAGGAGAGATTCAACCTGGAAATAAGGAGGAATTTTCTGACAGGGAGAGCAACCAACCCATGGAACAGAAGTTGCCTTCGGAAGTTGTGGGAGCTTCATCATTGGAGGCTTTCAAGAAGAGACTGGACTGCCCTCTGTCAGAAATGGTGTAGGGTCTCCCGCTTGGGCAGGGGGTTGGACTAGATGACCTACAAGGTCCCTTCCAGCTCTGTTAATCGGTTAAGCCTGCAGCCTTGGGTCTGGCTTCCCAGCCTCTGTCTCTCTCTCTCTCTCTCCCTCCCTCCCTCCCTCCCCACCCCTCTCTCTCTTGCCTCTGAGGACCAGGCTGTCATCTGCTCAAGCACCTGTTTTAGGAGACAAGAAGGAACTGGGAGAAGCTGCTCGGAGAGGCTCCCATGGAACTAAGGTGTGATGTTTGGTCTTTTAATCCAGACCAGCCAGTCTTAAGCATGTGACGGCAGAGGAACAGGTTCCTGGGTAGATTTGTGGGCGCGGACCTTGTGCCCTTTTGCTCCGTGACACAGCGGCACCCTCCTCTCTTTGTCTACCAAGGTGTCTTTGGTGCGTTTTGCGGGAAGCCGCCTTTGGTTCCTTCGGGCTGCAGAAGTTTGGCATCTTGTGCCCGTGGTGCTTCCTGGTGATTTGCCTTCCTGTCCCCAAAACCACCCCTTGGCAGTCAGGTGTCTCTCTGGGTGTGTGTGGTTGTTTTCCACTTAGGGAAGTTAATTGCCTGCACCGTGACATGAGCTAACCTCGGGTTTCCCGCTGTCCTGCCAGCCTCTCCCTCTGGGCCGGGGTCCGTATGCGTCACCTGGAGCCTTGCCAGGTTTCCCCGGAACGAGTGAGGCACGAGGTTTTCAACTCTTCCTCTTTCGGCTTCCCTAACTTCTCCACCCAGCCTGAAGAAAGACGGGGCCTTCCTTACCTTAGACAGGGCCACAAACGGAAAGCGGTCCATTTCCAAGATGGTTTCTTCCCCAGTTCTTTGCTGCAGCTGTCCCTTCAGGATGCGAGCGGCCGTCACCGTGGAGATGCCCATCCCTGGCACAGAGGAGAGCCTGGGTGAGTAGCTGACCCCAACAGTTAAAAACAGATTCCCCCACTGCTGTCCCTGGAGCTGCCTCAGTTTCCCCATCCAGCCACGGCCAACGTGGCAGCCCAGGAGCCTCAGGGTCTCCTCCCAAAGGCCAGCCGAGAAACGCAGCCGTGACGTTCCTCGAGAACTTTTTAACTCCCCAAAATGTCCTCCAATGCCAGTCTGCTTGGTTGGGGGTGGCATCCGCCTGACGGGCAATTCCGCAAGCTGCGTTGAAGGCTTTCTCAGCCCAGCCCACCTCACAGGGAGGAAGAACTACGCCCGTTGCCTCAAGTTATTTATAAAAAGGCAAAGGTAAAAGGTTCCCCTCGCACATCCGTGCCAGTCGTTTCCTGCTCTAGGGGGGGCGGGGCAGTGCTCATCTCCGTCACAAAGCCGAAGAGCCAGCGCTGTCTGAAGACGTCTCCGTGGTCACGTGGCCGGCAGGACTACATGCCCAAAAGGGCTCCCTATTTTTACCTTCCCACCAAAGGCCTCCCTATTTTTCTGCTTGCATTTTTTAACGTGCTTTCGAACTGCTCGGTTGGCAGAAGCTGAGGCCAGGAACGGGAGCTCGCTCCCTTACGCGGCGCTAGGGATTCAAACCGCCAACCTTTTCTGATCGACAAGCTCCGCGTCTTAGCCACTGAGCCACCCCGTCCCAAGTTATTTATAAAAAATAAGAAAAGCAGAATACATTAAAAAAAAAAGTTTAGGAAAGTTTCTCTTGGAGGACCCTTCTCTTTTTCTGGGGGGCTTCCTCCCCCCCTCCCGTTCTTTCACACGTCTTCCCCTCCCCGCACCCACTCAGTTGCAGCTGGTCAAAGAGGAGGAGAATTAGCGTGTCTACTTCATGACCTTCCGCGCGCAGCTCCCCAGTGAGTTGAACGAAGGGACGGCCGAGGGCGAAAGGGTTAGGGATCGCCCTTCTCGGGCTGGCCTGTGACCGAGGAGAATGGGGGAGACCCAGACCCCGCCCTCCTGCAGTACCCACCGTCTCCAAGGAAGAGGATGATGTTCTTGGCCACGTTGGTGTTCAGCTTTTGGAGGGTCAGCGCTCTCTTCAGTGTCTCCTGGGCCTGGAGCCTCCAGAACCGGGGGTCCTTCTCCTTCTCTGCATTGGGGAGGAGGAAGTGGGCAATAGCACCCCAATACCTGTGTCTCTGGTAAGATATATACACACACACACTCACACACACACCACATACACAGGGCTTCTGCTTAGCACCTTCTGTGGTGGCCCGCCAGCAGCCAGCGGACTTGGACAGTGAGGAGGTTGGGGAGGAACATGGGCCTGTCCTGGAGTCTGACGAGGAAGGCTCTGCATCAGAGGCAGAGATGGGGCCAGGGCCGTCCAACAGTTCGGAGTCGGAGATCAGTGGGGAACAGTTCGGAGTCGGAGATCAGTGGGGAAGAAGAGCAGCTGGAGCCTGTTCCGAGTGTGAGCATGCACAGAGCTGCCAGGAGAAGGGAAGTCAAGGAACAAGGGTCGACTCGGGAGTAAAGGCTCAGGTGGACAGGGAATGGCCCCTCCCAAAGGGTATAAAGAAGAGCAAAAGGGGAAAGGTGTTTGCAGGAGACAATTCGTTTGTTTAATTAGGGTGAAGATTTGTTCGTGACTCTCGGAGACTCCTTGCCAAGTATTTTCTGCTACAGGGTTGAGCTTGGAAGCTATCGGCCTGGCAACTCCCCAAGCCCGATAAGGTCTGCGGTTGCACTTCAACCTTGAAAGATTGTTTGCCGGGACTTTGCTGGATGTGAACGAGAGGAATTCACAGTAGCCTAAATAAAAGGGGTTCTGTCGGGACGTGGAGCCTGCTCGGTGATTTGGTGAAGCCCAGGTCAGAACTCCCTCCTTCCCCACGCCTGGCACCCGAGCATCCCAGCCAGCCTCCTCCCTTACCTGGGACCACGAAGGAGAGGTAGGCCTGTGCCAAGAAGGGGACCAGCAGCAGCAGGGGCTTCATTGTCAGGACTCGGGGAACCAGCACAGGAAAAGCCTCTGGATCCTGCAAGGAGCACAGGGACATCCCCATCAGCCACAGGGCCAGCCACAAGCGATTGGCGCCATCCCTTCAACATGAGCTAGGAGTGTACGGCGGCAGCCCCAAAAAAGGGTAACACAATCCTTGGTTGTATAAACAGGAGGCACAGAATCAAAATCACGTTGAAGTGTTAGTGCCCCATTAGAAATCCTTAGTAAGGCCACACCTGGAATGCCACACCCAGTTTTGGTTACCAAAAAAAAGAGACGTTAAGACTTTAGGAAAAAGTGCAGAGAAGAGCAACTAAGAGAATTAAAGGCCTGGAGAACAAAACGTGAATGGTTGCAGGATTTGGGTATGGCCAATCTAGAGAAAAGAAGGACTAAGGGGGACATGGGAGCACTATTCCAGTATTTGAGGGGCTGCCACATCTCTGATAATACTGATTTGCAAACTAGGGCATTCAAGACCTTTGCTAGACCAATACTTGAATACAGCTCTGCTATCTGGAATCCGCACTGTATATCAGACATAAATTGAGCGAGTCCAGAAGTATTTTACCAGAACAGTACTACACTCCTCTGTCCGCAACAGAACACCCTACACCACCACACTTGAGATTCTAGGCTTAGACAACCTTGAACTACGCCAGCTAAGATTGGACTTAAGCATAGTACATAAAGTCATATGTTACAACAACTTACCACTTAATGAATATTTCAGCTTTAACTGCAACAACACAAGAGCACACAACAGATATAAACTCAAAGTAAACCACTTCAAACTTGATTGCAGGAAGTGGTCAATATTTGGAATTCACTACCTGATTCTGTTGTCACCTGCTCAAGCTCCCACTCCTTTATCCTCAAACTAACCTTCACCCCATTCCTAAGAGGTCTGTAAGGGGCGGGCATAAGTGCACCATCTTTTAAGAAAGACTGGACAGCCACTGGTCTGAAATGGGATAGGGTCTCCTGGTGGAGCAGGGGGTTGGACTAGAAGACCTCCAAGGTCCCTTCCAACTCTTAATTCCGATCGATAGCAATAGCTGCGGGGGCCACAAGGGAAGCGTGGGCAAGCCTGCAGGACCTTGAGACTTTCAAGGAGAGATTGGACTGCCCCCCTGTCAGAAATGGTGCAGGGTCTCGCACTTGGGCGGGGAGGGTTGGACTAGATGACCTACAAGGTCCCTTCCGACTCTGTTCACCTGTTCAATCTGTTAAATCTGATCGCCCTCTATTGGAAAAGCTGCAAGAGAAGAAAATCACGCCTGTCTTCCTGCCTGGCTCTGCTGCTCCCCCTTCTGCCACCCCCCCATATCTGTAGCAGCAGAATTCCTTGGCGGGAGAAGATTGCAGGCTTGGGTGGCTGGCAGCCCCGCTCCTGCCCTGGGCTGCCTTGCGGTGCCAGCTCGGCTTCCTGTGTGTTGCCTCACGGGGAGCGTTTCCTTGAAGGGTGGAGGGGGGGGTGTCGGGTGCTGCAACAGCCGCCTCCTGGGGAGCAATCTCGCTTCAGCCTCCAGGAAGAGGGCAGCCATTCATCCGCGTGCAAGCGTGCAAGCTTGGAGCTGAAGAAAGGGTGGCGGAACGGTGTGTGTGTGTGTGTGTGTGTGCGTGCGCGCGCTTTAGAGCCTTTGGACCTCCTCTCCTCTTCACTTAGACTTTTGAGCTTATTTTTGGAGCCCATCGAAGAAGGGCGGATCTGGACGAGCTGAGAAGCCCATGGAGCCGTCCCTGTTTGCATGGGGGACACGCCAGAGAGGTCAAAGTCGTAATCTGGATTGGAAATCTCTAAAATATATATATATATATATTATTATTTTAAAAAAAACCAGTTCGGTCAGCCGCCTCCATGTTTGTCCAGCTCAAAAGAGACTCGAATTCCTTCTTGGTCCAAGATTCAAGAGTGATAAGGGGACTTGACCTTTTTGGCAAAGCAAAAACTTCCTCCAAGTTGGCGTCTTTGGGACGCGTTGGGCTCTTTAAGACCTGGCGGAGCCAACGCAAGGCCGAGCCAGTGCAGACGAGAGGGCAAAACAGGTGCCCCCAACTGGACCGAGAGCCGAGGGTGAGGCCTGGACAGCCTCGGTTGGAAGAACCGGCGCTCTAGGCAATTTCGGCCAACCGGACCTGCAGTTGCAGCCTCCCTTGAGGAAAACGTTCCAACGAAGAGAGAGAGTTCGGTGTTCCACTCACCCAGCGCTTCCTCTCTCACCACCGCGACTGATTTCTCCTCCTGCAAATCTCCTTTTGGCGCCTCTGGCTGTCTCCAGAGGGGGGGTCTTTGCCCAAGGGAGAAGCGGCCTCTGTCCCAGCCCCTTCCCTGCAAAATCTTCTCCGGGGGACTCCCGGGCTCCCCCACGAAGCCACCTGCGTGTGGGGCAAAGCGGCTTTCCTCCCCTCCACCTCACCCTCCCGTAAGCCTCTCTTTGCTGCCACTAATTCCCTGGGATTATTCCCCTGAGCGCCGGTTGAATCCATCAAATGCGCTTAAGAGAAGCCGGGAGCCTTTGGCAGGCAGGCAGGCCTGAAGCCAACTCCCTCCACCACCCACCCACCGCCCACCCCAGCAAAGAAAGAGCCGGAAGGAGGCCCCTTGGCCACTGGCTGGAGCAGCTGCTGCCTCTGCCTATACGCAGCTTCAGAAAGTGGGGGGTGTGTGTGTTCTTCTGCAAGGCAGAGATGGAGATTTTGGAAAGAAAGCCTGCTTGCCATCCTGCCTGGCCGGGCGCCTTTGCCCTGGTTGTCCAAAGAGGCAGCCCGCAGCAGAGGCTCTCTCCCAGCCGGCGGCCTTCAGGACCTCCAGCTTGGGGGGCTTTCCTGCAACAGGGAACAGGACAATCCTCCCCCCCATTCAACACAGAGGGAGCTGCGGTGGACACCCTGAAACCGACCCCGACCCCCTCGCCGGACAGCGGAGGAAACCCCACGGCCAACGTGCCACCCTGTTGGAGAAGAAGAAACATCCGCCATGCGCTTGGCACCTCTGCCTCCCTGTCCCCTTGCCCTCCCTGGCAAGGCGGCCTTGTACGAGACCCACTCGGGGCAGGGCCGGTCCGTTGGCGAAGGGAGCCCTTCTGAGAAAGTGCCAGCCGTGGCTGTAGGCACGGAGCGACCCAGGCGACATGGCGCCTGCCCCAGGGAGGGGGTATTGTTTGGGTTGGGGGAACCAGGAGTCGAAAGAGCAGAGGGGGAAGAAGGGGGAAATAAGCAGCCGGAGGAAGGCGGATTTAATGGGCCCCTTTGGTTGAGCTCTCTTTGCCCCTTGGTGTCTCTCCTGTAATCCCTTTAGGGATGGTCCTGGTGGGGAGGGGAGGGAGAGGGGTTCTTACTGCTCTGGGGGTGCGGCCGTAGCTCAGCTCAAGAGAGAGCCTGAGGTTTTCTTTTCGGCTTCCCGGCAACGCTCCCGGCCCGCAAACGAGGCGCAACAGGCTGGCCTGGGATTGTGCATCGGGGGAACCCCGCACTCTCGGCACGCTGGGATGAATCTGCAACAGGTGTGGTGTCAGGGACTTGCCGGTCTTGTGAGTGGCATTTGGCAAGGCTGGGTAACCCGTCTTGGGCAAACGGGTGAATCTCTCTCGGCTTCTTCCTGGGTGGGTGGGTGGGTGGGTGGGGATCCACGGTGCCCTTCGGCCCCCTCCCCTGCTCTCTGCCACCCTTCCTCACCCCAGGTAAGACGTCGCTTTTAGGGTTGCACACCTGCCCCGCGCCTCCCTGCCGGCAGTGGCTGGCAGACTCCCCTTCAATGGGACACTCAATTCAGTCCCGCCCCTCTCACCACAGGGGGGGGGGGGCGGGGGGTTGGCCTGGATCATCCAGGCAGTTTGTGGAGGACAAAGCCCTCGCCGCCCGGCCAAGGGAGCTGCTGGCTGTGGCAAACTTGCCTGGAGTTGCCCGGGAGCCTTGCTCCCTCTTGCCTGGCACTGACTCTGGATGCCAGCCATGGACAGCTCTGTCCCCAAAGCAACCCCCCCCAAACTGGGGCTTCTCTGGGGAGAGCAGAGTCCTCAGCTGGGGGGGAAGGGGGTGTCCCAAGAGCCTCACTTCCCTGACCCCAACTCAGCCTTGCCAAGGGATTCAGGGGAGCCCTGACCCCAAATCTGACGAGCTATGCAGCTTGGGGGGGGGAAACAGCCCCGTTGCTTTCCACTCTCTTTCTCCCTGTCCTGTGGCGATCGTGGTCTTCCTCGCGGGGCCGGTGTGGGCGAGGGTGGCCCTAGGGAGGCATCTTTTGGCGCCGCTGAGCCTCGTGGGGGGAGGGAGGTGAAGTAGGAAAAAAGGGTCCCCCTCCCCACGACGCACGCGATCCCTTCCCCGGGGGGGGCTGGGGGATGCGCTTCCTCGGAGCCCGCCTGGTGCTGACCCGCTTCGCCCTGGAAGTTGCCCATCGTTCGGGTCTTGCGAGGGCGGGAGCGAGCGAAGATCGTCGGGACGGCGGGGGGGAGGGGAGGGGAGGGCGAGCGGGGGTCCCTCTGCCTCACCTGCCTCTCGGCGCGTCTTCCTCCTGCGCTCCGGCCCCGTCTGACTCCCGGGCACGCTGCAGGGCCCGGCGGGGCTTTTTAAAGCGAGAGGCAGCGGAGGGAGGCGGGGAAGGGGAGGGGGAAGGCGCCCCCCCCCGCCCCCTCCCCGGCCTTGGCTCCCCGAGCCCGGAGAAAGCAACGCTGCCCTCTGCCGGCCGCCGCCTCTCTCCCGTCCCCCCCCCCACGGCCGCGGAAGGGCGACGATCCTGCCCTAAAGCAGCCCTTGGCCGGCGGGGCTCGCTGGACGGGCGATGGGGGCCGCTGCGTGAGCTCGGCGGAGTCACCTTCGGGGATCGCGGCCTCTGCCCTCCCCGGCGGGCTTCTGCCGGGCACCCGGGACGGTCCGCGCCTCCGACGGGATCGCCCCTTCCCAAGAATTCGCTTTCGTTTGTGCCGAAGTTTACCTGTCGAGGAAGAGGTTGGTTTCCCCCCCACCCCCGCCGCGGAACTAACGCGAGGCGCTCCTTCCCGAAAGGGGTAGCGGGGGTGGGATGGGGGCTCCCCGATGGATTAGGATCCCGTGTGGGGCAAGAGGCTGGGCGTGACCCTCCCGCCCCGTAGCTGCTTCTTTGCCCGGGGATCCTTTTCCCGCACCGTAACAAATCCAGCGAGAGGAAGGACCTGGCCCGTCCCCTTCCCCACTCGACCGCTTGAGGATGCCGCGCGGCCCGGCGGAGAGAATAACGGGCAGCGAGTCGGTGCCCTTCGCTTCCGCGGCGCAAAAGTTGCCGGTTGTCACGCTGCGCTCCTGCCGCCAGGGGGCAGCCTTGGCCAAGAAACGGGCCAGCCTTAGCGGAGGGACGGAGATGCTGCGCTCTCCAGCAAGCGGAACCGAGCGGCAAGCGGGCGCCGAGGGATGATGGCCTTGGCCTGCCCGTCGGCCCCAGAGCCGGCCGAGATTCTGGGCCCAATCGTTGGAAGGGAGGGGGTGGTGTCAAATTGCATTGGGGGAGGGCGCCGCTAATCCCTGGTGGGTTTTTCTTGAAGCTCGGCGTTTCGTGGCTTCTTCTGTGGAGCCCGACGGTGGCACCTGGCTGGCACCTGGTGCGATTCTTGCAAAGGGGACCTGCAAGGACTTTGGGCTTCACCAGGAAGTGCGACAGGCAAAAAGCGCCACCTTGGGCGTTCTGCTTCAGCCCACGGAAGTCTTCCTGGCGCCTTTTGCAAAGAACCACAACAACAACAACCAAAGAGTTGGGAAGGTGCCAGGCATTTCTGTGCCCAAGGCTGCAGGGCACAGCCTCCCGGCCCGCTGCCACACAACCGGCAGACTTTGACCCTGGAGGCAAAAAACCGTGCTCCGGGCATGCGCACGTTGCCCTTCCCACCCTCCACCCCCGCGCGCGCGCGCGCTCCAGCGCTGCAAAGAAACGAGCACAAGTTGCCAATCCGCAAAGGAGAAAAATGCCAGCCCCGCGGCTGCACAGCTGTAAAAACAAGAGCGAGCTAAACATTAGCCCGGTGAGAAAACAACGGCTGTGTCCTTTCAACACACACACACACACACACACACAGAGAGAGCACACACTGAACCAAGAAGGGCTCTGCCGTCCGCAGCGGCAATTCCTGCTTCCTGGGACAAATTGGAGGGGTGGATCCGAGGGTTGTTCTGCTTGCCTGCACACACACACACACACACACACCCCTCACCAACCTCCCCAGGCTGGGGGGACGGTTGCAGCCTCCAGCCTGGGCGGGCAAAGGCACCAGGTTTTCCAGGCAAGCAGAAGGAAGGACGTTTTCTTCCGATCTGCCGGGCGTGGAGAAAGATTGAGGTGGGGTGGGCTTTGGGTAACTAAGGCTGTCTGAATGAGCCACATCAGGTTCTTGGCTTGCAGGTTCGTCTTTTGCAAAGCCCCTGGGGAGACCCAGGTGCTCAAGGCCTTACCCACTGGCAGCCCTGGCGCTCTCCTCGCCAAGCTCACCTCTCCCTTCTCTGGGTTTTGAACACCTGGATCCTGAAACAGGGGCAAGGGTGAAAAAAATGTGGTGCTTTGGATGAGTTTTATCCTTGTGCCATTGGGTCAGAACCGGCTGGAGTCGTGCCAGTGCTGTGGTTTGTAGGGTGGGTGGGAGGCAGAGGCTCCGCTGGCATTTGAGAACCAGACTACATTGCCCCATCATCCTTGACTGCAGCTGAAATGGAGACCCTGGTGAAGGAAGCCATCAATCCCTTCTTGGCAGCCGAAGAGCTCAGGCCGAGCCCCCCACCCTCCCAGCACGTTCCTGCCTGCTCAGAAAAGCCCCCAATGGGTGGTTTTCTGCGTTTTTTTTTTCCTGCAAGAGATCTTGGGATGGACGAGGGACAATTTAGCTGCATGCCATGGGGCAGGAGGGTCCCCTCGCCCGGCAAAGCTTTGAGCCTGTTCCCAGAGCCACCCACCCACCCTTAGGATCGAGGGGCAGGGGGCAAATCTTCCCAAAGCGGTCAGACAGTTCCTCCTCCTCCCGGGGGGCGGGTGGCGGGGGGGCTCGCAGGATGGGAGGCAGCCTTGCACAACTTCCTTCCCGGGCAGGGTAACAATGCCAAACTGTTCCAGGAAGGAAATTTCAGAAGGGCCGAGCCGCTCAGTCTGGAAGACGCGAAATGGTTTCGGAGGGATTTAGGGGGGGGCGCCTTTGGGGCAGAGCTGCCCTGTCCTGTCCCCAAAAACTTTAACCTTAGACTGTCTACTATTGACCTCACCCCTTTCCTAAGAGGTCTGTAGGGGGCGTGCATAAGCGCACCAACGTGCCTACCGTCCCTGTCCTATTGTTTCTCTTATTCTTTTATTTTTCTTATATGTACCCATTTCATATATTAACAACTATGTATACACTTGTACTTATTATCTTGTAAACAATTGACAAATCAAATAAATAAAAAATAAATCTTGGGATCCGGACCCTGCGGTGGGGCACGGAGGGGGAAGACACCCAAGGGAGCCCCCTCCCCCCCCCAGCTGGGCTCGGCCTCTCTGCCCGGCAGGGTTTTAGGAGGTTTGGTGGGATTCAGGCTGTCGTTTAAACCCCACCCGTGTATTCTGAGACGTTTTTGTGGCTCGCTCTTTGAATAAACTTTTGCAAAACAGGATGGAAAAAAAAAATCGAGAGCTGCTCCGCTTTATTAAACCGGAGAAATCCGGTTCTATAGCCAAGCATCACCATTCAGTATATAGGGCGCACGATCCCAGGGTCGGATCGGGGCTGAGACGCGTCGCGTTCCGGGCTGGGCAAACAAATCCGACCGGCCGCTCCTTTCCCCCATCACCTGCTGGAGTTGTCCCGAGGGACGGGGGGGCTTGGCCAGAGGGGGGTGCAGGTAAATGGGCGCGGCGCGGCTACCTCCAGCGCACCTGGGCAAGCAGCAGTAGCAGCAATCGCCTCCTGTTAACTCCTCCCCGTGCCCCCCCCCCGCCGGAGAAGTCCCGCCCCGCCCTCTCGGATTGGCCAGCCAGAACCAGGTGTATCCAGCTGCCCGGCTGCCATTGGGCGGCGCCTGTGCCGCTCACGTTTTGCTCCGCGGCGTCTTCGCGAGGGAGGCGTGCGGCGGTCGCCCCGCAGGCTTTGACCCGGGGCGGCGAGGCGGGCGCGGAGGAGGAAGGAAGGAGAGCCCTTGCGCGGAGACGGCGGCCATGGTGAGCCGGGGAAGGCGAGGGAGGTCGGGGGACCTGATGCGTGGGACCCTTCCCCCCCTCACCACTACGCTGTGGGACTCCCCCACCACGCGGCTAGTCCTCAGTGAGAGCGTGGCCCAAGAGGGCGAGCTCGCGGCGGCTCAGCCGCGGAGCCGGACCCTACCCGGGGCTTCCTCCTCTCTCCTCCTCCCTCAGGGCACGACTGCGCCGCCGCCCCCCCCCCACGCGCTTCTCGGAGGACGGCCGGCTCCCGCCTTCCTTCACCCAACATGGTGCCTTCTCCCGAGGCCGCTGAGTGCGTGGAGCCGGGGCGGAGCCGCCCATGCCCGGCGTCCCTCCGGCCAGCGGGCTCTCTCGGGCTTCTGGCCTCGCCATCTCCCTTTCTCGGCGTGGGCGGCCGCCGACCTGAGGAGACTTCCAGCTCACGCCCCCCACCCCACCCCGGCTTCCCTGCCTGGCCGGCCCAGCTAGCGCGCTTCAAACGCGGGCTGGAAACTGCGCCGGCCGCTCGATTCAGTCCCGGGCAGGGCGAGGCTGCCTTCCTCAGCGGGATGGGGACGGGACGCTGCGAGCGAGTCTTCGCCGGGAAGCCTCTTCTTGGGCTCCCCCGGCCGAGTTCTGCCCCGTCCGAAGCCGCCGGTGGCTCCGAGGAGCCGCTCCCTGGCCCGAGCTGGCAGAGGAGGTCTTCGGGGCGCCGCTTTCTCTTCTCTCCCGGGCGAGACCTCAGCCTTCCTCCGCTGTCTTCTTCGAGGCTGGATGCCGTCGGGACTTCCCTCCTCTTGGCTCTTCCCTTCAGCTCTGGCCGGGCTCCCTCAGCCGCCTCCCTTTTTATAGGCGAATTTTCCCTCCAAAAAACTCCCGCTGGCCCCTGATTGGAGGCCCCATCGCACCCCCCCTCATTGGCCCTTCATCCTCGCGCAAGGGCCAATAAGGCCGAAGGTTGAATTGGGGTGAATTGAATTGAGTGCCACCCACCAGCCTCCTCCTGTTCGACTTCCAGTGTCATCTGAGGAGACAGAGAAGAAGGAGCCCCCCCCAAATCTCTCTGGAGGGTCCCCAACAGCCCCAGCTGGCTTTGTGGGTGCAGAGAGAGGGTGGGGGAGGCTGAGGACAAAGTTTGAGGCTCCTGCTAGTTGGGGTAGCCCCTCCAGAGCCGCCTCTGCCCCACTGACCGCACCTGACCCCTCCCCCCAGGACAGTGGTCGCCAACTGATGGGCTGGGCACCGCTGGTGGTCCGCGAGAAAATTTGGGTGGTCCGCAGATAAATGTGTCCCCCCCAAAGCAATGAATCCAGGCTGCGCAGGAACACAAGGTTTGCGTCGCTTGCATTGCGAACAACACGGGGTAGTGAGGGGAGGGGGGAAAGGGCGGAGGGGGGGAACTTGCCCCACTCGCCCCACGCGCCTGGCCTGGCCACTGGGCTGCTTCTTTCCGCTTCTTTCTTTCTTCTGCTTTTGGCTGCACGCAAGGAAAGCAGCCAAAGTCTTTCTTTCTCTCCCCCAAACTCTGCCAGAAATGAGTCTTTGGGACCCTGCAGGGCCTCCTGCTCCAAGAGGCTGCGCCGCCGGCAAAGACTCCTTTCTGGTGGAGTTTGGGGGGGAGAGAAAGAGAGACTTCTGCTGCTCCGGGATGACCAAAGGGCCAGTCGCTCTGGAATATGGGGGCCAACTTTCCCACCAACGTCAGTCAGCAAGCCGCCGTCAGTCAAAATTCACATTATAGTGGCCCACGAGATTTAAAATGCGGAGTTTGGGGGTCCCTGAGGTTCCAAAAGGTTGGAGACCCCTGGGCTAGGAATGGGGCTGTTCCTCTTTGCAGGAGAACGGGGGTGTTTTCTCCTCCTGGTCAAGCCCTGGCCTCCCTTCCTCCGGGCGGTGGGGGGGGGTGGGCTTTTAAATAGATGAGTGATGTGGAAAAAGCTGGAACCCCTCCTCTTCACTGCTGACGCAGCCAGCCGGTTGACGTCTCCTCCTCCTCCCCTGGTGCCAGGAAAGGTTTGTGGGGGAGGTTGGGATGGGGGACCGGGAAGGCAGTAAACAGCAGCCGTTCAGCAGCTGCTTCTCAGTCTCGCTTCTGCTACGAGGAGGAGGAAGAGAAAGAGGAAACCCAGGGTAGCTTGGCCCCTTCCGACTGCCTTGCAACGCCCGGTCAGAACTGTGGAGAACTTGGCGGGTAAGGTGGCCTAGTTTCCTAGCGGGCGGAAATATTCAGAAACAGGGCGGGTAAAGCGGTGTTTATGCCTCTTATGGGCCTTGAGGGGAGGGTGGATCTGGCCTTTCTTTGGCTGCTTCGGGGCAGGAAGGGATTTCAGCCTCGCTTCATCCTCTCCTCTGTAGCCATCGTGGCAGTCCGGCCATCTTCTCCCACGGCTGCCGTCAGCCCTTCTGCCTGCCTGCCCGCCGAAGGACAGCTTCTGCCTAGCTCTTCTTCTCGCCCGCGTTGCGTTCAGGGCTTGTGGGGGGTACACAATGGGTGTGCTCTGCCCCTCCTCTTTTTTCAACTGGACCGCTGGCCGGCCCAGGGCAAGCGTCCTGCTGGGGCCGAGTGGCTTGTGCTGGCGTTTTTCCCCAGGGCTTTGCCAGGCTGCCAAGAGCGTTTCCTCTCTGCACGGAACAGACGCTTTGCCGCCTGCTCAGTGCCAGGAAGGGGAGCTGGTCCAGATGGATGGGAGCCCAGCTGGTGGCTGCAGTGGGAAAACGGGGCGGCCTGTTCTCTTCCAGGCCCGGTGAGAAATTCGAACAGGAAGTGATTTTCAGCACCAGAAAAACGCCTCTTGAGTTTGGCTGCCCATTTCCCCCTCGTGTGTCGCTGCACTTTTAGAGGACGACACTCCTTATTTCGGGCTGCTAAAGAGGCTGGGTGGGCTTCCTGGGCATGTGGAGGGACACAGCAAATGGCCCTTAAGCAGGACCCTTACAAGGCTGTCCTCCTGACCTAGGGGGAACCGAGTCCATTGAGGGGCTTCTAGCTTTGGTCAGGTATGAAGTGGAGTGATTTTCTGGTCCAGTTGCTGAGGAGGGTTAGCAGGAAGGATGAAGAGAGGTGACATGCCGAACAGATCCCCTGCTGGTGTCCCCAAAGTGCTTTTTCAAAGAGACGACTGGTTTCTCTTTGAAGACGTTTCACTTCTCATCCAGGAAGCTTCTTCAGCTCTGACTGGATGGTGGGGAAGGGAAGGATTGATACTCCTCGCAGACAGGTCATCATTTGACTCCTTTTAGACGGTCCTTGAGGCCGCTTGGAGGTTTGTCTGTGTTCTCAGGGGTCACCTGAGTAGTGCAAATAGTTCCTGTCGTGCAGGTCGTGGTTGTTCCAAAGGTGTTTTTTTTTTCCAGGAGGCCACTGTACTTCCTGGTTTTTTTTTTTTTTCTTTTGAAAACATTTCGCTTCTCGTCCAAGAAGCTTCTTCAGCTCTGACTTGATAGAGCGGAATGAAAAACCTCCCTGTTGGCGTCTCCTGTGGGCTGGGAAACCCTCTTCTGGCTCAATCTCTGGGGTCTGAATGATGCGGGGTGGATAGAGAGGGAAATTTGGCAATTTGCAGGCCATGCTGGAGGCATGGGAAAAATCAGGCGGCCGAGGCTTCTGGATAGTAGAGTCCTAACCCTTTGGAGAGGGTTGGACTAGATGACCTACAAGGTCCCTTCCGATTCTGATCATCTGTAAGGGCTTGGCTTTTAGGCTCCCCAAGAAGGGGTCTCCCCCACACTCTATTCCCAAGCTCGGACCCGTCTTTGAAAGAGAGAAGCGAATGGTTTGTTCTCATTGGATAAACGTTGGGCCGAGTTTTTATAAGCACCAAACCGGCTTTTATTCCATATCAGCAGGGAATCTTGATTATACTGGAAAATGGAAGTGGAAGAAAGGGCATGTACTGAAGAAGCAACGCTAGTCCTAGGATGTGTGTGTGTGTGTAGGTGTGTGTGTATGTGGTCGGCCCCAGGTTGTTTTTTTTTGGGGGCTCCGTAAGGGTGATGGTGGCAGAACTCCGGGGGGAGGAGGCTGCAGGTTGGCTGTGCCAAAGAGCCTCAGAATTGGGCAAGGCTGTTTTTGCCAGCCGTTGGTTTTGTGCTGCTTTTGAACTGGACTGGAAGAAGGGTGGAGGGTGGGCACAGGTGGGCAGAGTTGAAGTGTTTCGTTTCTTGCAATGCTGTGATTTTGGCTCGTGGTTGCCCATTTGCGTGAGACGGAAGGCATACCAAGGGCTCTTTCCTCTAGTCTGCCCTGGGCCCAGGGCTTCTTCGTGGTCGGGGGAGAACCTGTTATTGTGGGGGGAGAGGCAGCCACCCCGCCTTCCTTGCTCACGGCCAGGGGTGAGAAGCTGCCCTACCCTTGGTTCAGAGGCGGGAAGGTTGTTGTGTTTAATTTGGAAAAAGCATCTGAGCCAGTTTGAGGGGCTGCCCCAGAGAGGAGGAAGGGGGGGGGGAATCAAGCTATTTTCCAAAGCCCCCGAAGGCCAGACAAGGAATAACAAGGGATAGAAACTGATCGAGGAGAGAGATTCAACCTGGAAACAAGGAGAAAACTTTCCGACAGGGAGAGCAACCAACCCACGGAACAGAAGTTGCCTTCGGAAGTTGTGGGAGCTTTCAAGAAAGAAATTAGACTGCCATCTATCAGAAATAGTGTAAGGGCCTCCTGCTTGGGCAGGGGGGGGGGGTTGGACTAGATGACCTACAAGGTCCCTCCCAACTCTGTTTAATCTGTTAAGGTGGTGAGAAAACCTGGCCCGGATAGTCAGCCGAGCCGAGTACGTTTTGGCTCACGGACAATGCTGAAAAGCGGGTGGCCTCTTTGCCTCTTCTCCCTTCCCCCCCCCTTCTTTGTGACCGAAGGGCCTCTCTCTTGTTTGCTCCTCCGGCCAAGCTCGGCCCGGCCCTTCGTGTGGGACGGACGCTCCCACCAGGCTGTCCTATGACTCTCTCTCCCTTTATAGGCTCCCGTGGTCGGATGGGGAGGAGGATGGTGCGGGTTACATAAATTCCGGCATGTGAGCCTGGTCTTCAGCCGAAGGAAGACGCTTTTGGAGTGGGGGGAAAACATCCCAGCTTCGGCAGCCGTTGTGGTGAGCCGCCCTGGGACGGGCTGGGTTAACTCTGCGCCTCCAGAAGGGGCTTGGCTGTAAGGAAGGAGAATGGGGTGGGGTGGGATGGGGGCCACGGATTTTCCCTGGTGGTTCATTTGCAATTTATTCCAGGGGGATTTATTTGTGTCTGTGTGGTATATTTGGCGCAGGGCCTCCTGCTTGGAGCAGGGGGTTGGACTAGATGACCTACAGGGTCCCTTCCAACTCTTATCCTGTACTAGCTCGATACCCGTGCTTGGCTACGGAACTCTGTGGTCGGGCTTAGTTTTTGGGGAGGAAAATAAGCGGGGGAAAAAATTCTGCCTCTGCCTACCAGCATCCATCGGTATTCACCCGGCTAGCGTCCTTGTCAGTGTGTGAGAGAGTTGAGGGCTGTTTGGAAACTGAAACAGCATTTGCTGTGTGAGCAAGAAGGAGACAGCAAGGAGCCTGGGCGTGGCTTAGCTCAACTGTTCTGTACTAAAGCTGCTTGGTGCTCTGAAACTGAAACTGAAACTCCTCTGCTTGTGTTTTGCATTTGGAACAGATTCCTTTTCAGGTGGGGAGGGGGAGTAGAATTCCTTAACATCAGAGCGTGTTAATAATAATAATAGTAATAATAGTAATAGTAATAATAATAAATAATAAATAACAATTAATAATAATAATAATAACAACAACAACAATAACAAATTAATAATAATAGATAATAAATAATAATAATAATAAATAATAACAAATAATAATAATATAGGAAATACTAATGCAGCGATGGTCATTTTGAAATATCCTTTCTTAGCGAGCACGTAGAAGCCAAGAGGAACAAATGGGCCCAATTTCAAGTTTGTAGGCTTGACGGTTCTGGAGATTTTGTGATGATGCGTGAGGGGTACTTCGCTTTTATATATATATAAAGATAGGTTATCTCGGTTGTAAGGAAGGAGAATTGGGGAGGGGCACAGATTTCCCCTGGGGGTCCATTTGCAATTTCTTCCAGGGGAATTTATTTGCATATGTCTCTCTCCCTCTGTCTCTCTTTGTGTGGTGTAATTGGTACAGGGCCTCCTGCTTGGGCAGGGGGTTGGACTAGATGACCTGCAAGGTGCCTTCCAACTCTGTTGTTCTGTGTGTGTGTGTGTGTGTGTTGTGGTGGGAAGGCCGGCTGCTCCATGGCGGGGCCCTTCTTTGACGTTGTTTGGGCTGCAGTCAGGTACGCCAGCTGCTTTTCTGGCCAGGGCCACATTCCTGGCTTGTTTACCCTGTAAGAAGATCCACCAGCTGCTGGGGCAACCGGCAACGAGTGTGTGTCAATGAGTGTGTGTCTGCCCGAATAAGGTCAGGGGGCAAGGAGGAATCTGCTCCTCCTCCTCCTCTTCCTCCTCCTCCTTGGGCACAAAGCATACACACACACACACACACACACACACACACAGCCCTTGAATGAAGAGAGCCTGGCTTGGCCTGGCCAACCCTGGAAGTCTTTGGCCAGGGATGCAGCCAGGAGGCCAGCATCTCTCTTGGCCAAGATATTTCCCACACACGCGCACACACACTTTTTGCTCTCGGCTTCCCTTCTTCTCTGGGACGGGACCGATTTCCTCCTTCCGCCTTGATTCTGTCGGGGAGAATTTGCCGCTTGGCTGACTGAGCTTGGTGTTTGTTTTTTTGCCTCCCGCTGCAGCCAAGCAGGTGGGGTGGGTGGGTAGAGAAGGCTCGGCCCTTGCCTCTTGCAAGAAGAGCTGGGATGGACGGACGGGCGGCGGCGGCTGCTGCTGCGAAGCCGGCCGGCCCCGCCGAAAAGTGGGTAAGGCTGGATATTTGCGAAGGCTTCTCGGTAAACAAGTTGTTTTTTTGTGGGCTCTTCCTGGGAGGTTTTGCAACCCAGCAAAAGCCAAACAGGACCCCGGCTGATGCCAGGAAGCTCGGGCAGGATGGAGCAGGGGTGTGAGGCTGAGGAGAGACCCCCTGAGGGCATGCAGCTGGTCTTACTCTCATGGGAAGGAAGCCTCAGCCTGCAGGACTGTCTCTAGCCAGCTTTTCCCTGGGAGAATTTCCACCCCAAGGTGGTTTATGCATCGCCCTGAAACGGCTGGGATTTGGTTTGCGAGCAGATCGAGTTCTGCCTTCGGGGGTGGGGGGGGGAACAGCCTGGTTTTACTTCCTTCCAGGTTCCTGGGTCAGCAGCCTCTCTGGGGCCCTGAAAGGTACACTGCCCCTGAGCATGGAGGCTTCACCAAACCCTCTGTCTGGTCTGTTTTAGAAAACCCAACGGAGCTTCAGCAACGGCTATCGATGTTGCAGCCTCTCTTTGGGTTGGCAACCCCGTCTCCCCCTGTCCGAGAACATGTGTCTGGGGAGGGGGCCAGGCTGGCACTTGGGGCTGGGCTGAGGGTTCAAGGAGACAAGCACGCTAGGCGACACGGACCAGCCCAGGCGACACGGAGCAGCCCAGGCGCCACTAAGCGCTGGAACAGGAAGCCAAGCGGGACAGATAAGCCCGCCAGATGCTCCGTCGAATTCTGAATCTCACCGGAACTGGAAAGATGCAGCGGGGCAGGGCCAGCTCAAGGCAGCCCTAGAGGATTGTGGTGGTGGGGGGGAGGCAGAAGGGGTCATGGCAGATTCTCCCCCCGGTTCTGCCGAAGCCTTGGGCAGGCACGTGGCTGCCGGGTTGGCGCCGAGAGGACAACGGGCATCTCCGGTGGGCGGGCAGGCAGGGTAGGAGGGGCAGGAGGAGTTGTGGGGCTGGCCTTTCCAGGAAGCGCCTCTCCAGGAGTGGAATGTGGCTGCACAGAGGGGGGGAAAAAACACACCACCCGGTATCCGCCTGCCTGGATGGCCTTCCTGTTTTGGAGCTCTCTTGCTTTGCCTGCCCTTGCCCCAAGAGGAGGAGGAAGGAGAGAGGTCTGAACTGCGTAGGGGGGAAAGCAGCCAGCGTGGGTGAAGCTAGGAAGGAATTGCACACTGGGATCCACACACACACACACACGCACACGCCCAACTGCCACCTTTATGGGAGGGCTGGCTGCTTTGTGGTCTTGAGTAGCCGCCTCCAGGTGTGTGGGGCCAGGTGAGGCCCAGGAGCAGGTGTAAGGCAAACAGGTGTGCTTGAGGGCCTCTTTTCTGCCTCTTTCAGATGTCCACCTACAAGCGGGCCACTCTGGACGAAGAGGAGCTGGTGGACTCCCTGGAGGGAGAGATCTACTCCAATGGGATCCAGGTAAGAACAGGGAGGGTAGCCCCTCACCTCCACCTCCACCTCCTTAAGGACCCCTGAAATCCCCTCTCCCCAGCGTGGTTTAATCCACTGTGGGAAGGACCGGCTCGACTCTGCCCTTGTTCCCCCCGGCCAATCTGCCCAGTCTCCCGCCACACCTCAGGAGCCAAGAGGGCAGCGGGGGGGTCCCGGTCCCCAAACTTGGCAACTTTTGAGGCTTGTGGACTTCCAACGCCCAGAATCCTGGGCGTTGCAACTCCACCAGTCTCAAAAGGTGCCAGGTTTGGAGATCCAAACTGCCCTGGCAGAGGCAGGAAGTGGGAAAGGCTGTCTACATTTCTCTTGGGCTCCCTTTGATGCCCAGGAGGGGGGGGCACACTGGTCTGTCGAGGCCCTGAGGCGAAGAAGGGCAGGGGACGAGCCCCCACCCCACCCCGCCACCGTTTCCTTTAAAGCGAACCCGGTGATGCCAACCTCCACCGAGGCTCCAGGTGGAGCGATTTGGGGGGGCAGGATGCTGCCAGGGCATGGCTGTGGGTAGGGGGGTCTCCATTTGAGGTCCGCTGGCTTCTGCCTTCTGCTTCGGTCTTGCTGGCCTTTGGAATTCTTACCCCCCCCCCGTCCAATCTTTGCCTGCCCAGACCAGCCTCCGCTTGGCCCCGGGCTGACCCCCTGCCTCTGTTTTTTTTTTTGTTGGGGGGAGGGGAGGGCACAGGTAGAGAAACGGTCAGCTACGGAGGCGGCCTTGTCTGCCCAGGCTGTTGTTTCTTTCGTCTCCTTGCTTTTCCACCCTGTCAAAACATGGCACCGCAGGCCCTTTGGTGGTGGTGGGGAGTCAGAATTCCTGTGGGAATTCCTGTGGGTGGGAATATTATTTGTAGCAGCCCAGATGGAGAGTCCTTGTTTGCCTCTGCTCTAGGGGCACGTGTGTGTGTGTGTGTGTGTGTGTGTGTGTGTGTGTGTGTGTGTCTTTGAGCCCTCCCAAGCTGCCTGGCCTCTTCCCCTCGCAGCTCCCTGGCCCTCCCCCTCCCCAGCTGAGAAACCAGAGGGAAGGCGGTCACCTCCCTTTGACAGAGGGGCTCTGGCCGAGGCAGAGCAGGAGGGGAGGCAGCCTCTCCACCCACCTTCCTGCCTTCCCTCCCTCCCTGCCCCGTTCCTCTGGCTCCTCTGCCATGCAGGAGGAGGAGGAGGAGGGAGGCCACCACTGCTCCTGGGGGAGTGCTGGAGTAGGATGGGGCTTCCTGAGGTCAAGCCCAGAAGGCAGCAGTTGTTTGTTCCTGGCTTCCCGGTTCTCCTTTGTGGAGGGGTTGGGGGCTTTTTTTTCTGCAAATGCCCACTTCTCTCTTTTTATCAATTGGAATGGCCACCTACCTTGTGACTGCAGTGGCTCCGGGCAGCTTGGACGGTGGAAAGCCGCTGCATCCAAGGCCAATGTATCTGCGGTCTTGGGCAGCCTTGGACATCGCCCTCCTAGCACAGTCCGATGTCCGAAGCAGGGACATCAGCCTTCCCAGCAGAAGGCTTGAAGGTCTTCCCTCGTGTTGCCTTCCTTGGCAGACTCTGCTCTGGGCTGCTGGCTCTCCACTCCACCCTCCCTGGAAAGGAAGTGGCCCTTGGCACCCAGCGGAGTGCATGGCTTGTTTCGGAGGGGCCTGGTGAGGCTCTTGACGTTCTTTGAACCCACCTGCTTTGGCTCTTGATTAACAAGCGTTGGAAGGGACCTTGTAGGTCACCTAGTCCCACCCCCCCCTGCCCAAGCAGGAGGCCCTACATCGTTTCTTGCAGCCCTTCGGTCTCTTTTGAGGCCTGGGCAAGGGAAGGGAAGCTGCAGCTGGCAAAGAGACAGGAAGTGTTGTGGTTCGCCAGCAGCCTGTGCAAACGGCAGTGGAATCGGACAGCCCGGGAGTTTGGGGAGGACTTGGACGAGGGTCCTTCATCCAATGCAGGAATGGGGCCAGCACCATCTGGGAGTAGGGTGTTGACTCCGGAGCCTCCAGAGTCTGACAGCAGCGAGGCAGAGGAACAAGGGGAGCCTGTTCCCAGCGCGCGTGTGCACAGAGCTGCTAGAAGGCCAAGAGCAGCTAAGACAAAAGGGTCGACTCGGGAGTAAGGCTTGGAGGTGATTGCCCCTCCCCTAAGGTATAAAAGACAGGCAAAGGGAGAGAAACCTTTGCAGGAAGCAAAGTCGTTCGCTCTGTTCGGATTCAACCTTGAAGCTCTGTGTGGACTTTGTACTTCGGTTGGTTTTTTATAGTTCATTTGGCACTTTAGTTGTTGGCAGCAATTCAAAGGAGAGAAAGGTGGGTGCTTATCTCGAGGGACTGTTTGGGACTCATCACAGGCTGGGAATGCACATAATTCCCAGCATGGAAGAAGAATTGTTTGGACTAAATGTGTGCTTAATTACGGTCTCGGGAAGCCTTGGTCAGAACAGGGAGGGTGGCCGCTTCTCTGCCTCGGAGGGCCTGAGTCTCCCTCTTTCCTTCTCTCCCAGGTGAACTTCCGTGGGCCAGGGGCCAGGAAGGGCTGCTGGGCGCAGCGGCCGAGCCCAGAGAAGCGCCTCCTGATCCTGACCCTTATCCTGTTCTTGGGTCTGTTGGCCTGTCTGTCTGTCCTGCTCTTCCAGTACCAGACGCGTGAGTCTGCTGGACGCCACCTGGCCTGTACCCTTCGGGGTGGGGTTTTCCCTCCCACCCCCCCACCCCTACCAGCTTCCACCTGCGGTGACAGCAGCCTCCTCTTCCTCCCCCTCAGAGCCGTGCCTGACTCAGACCTGCATCTCGGTCACCAGCTCCATCCTCAGCTCGCTGGATCAAGGCGTGGACCCCTGCGAGGACTTCTTTCGCTACGCCTGCGGCGGCTGGATCAAGAGCAACCCGATCCCCGACGGCCACTCCCGCTGGGGGATCTTCAACAAGCTATGGGAACACAACCAGGCCGCCCTCAAGAGCCTCCTGGGTGGGTTGGGGAAAGGGGGGTCGCAGCTGGGGGAGGCAGCCCTGTGGAGGGGCTTGCAAAGGGGCCCAGATGCAAAGGAAGGGAGCCCCCCAGTCTTGGGCTAAAAGGGGAGGGATGCATTAGAGAAGGACAGAGACCCCTGAAGAACTCTGTGTGTGTGTGTGTGTGTGTGTGTGTGTTGTGTATCTCTCTTTCTGTTGGTGGGTTTCTCCCTCTTCTGCCCACTCCCGCTTCAGTTCTTCTTGCAATTTCCCAGAAATTGTCCCCATTCCCACCCCAACTTTCTGCAAAGACGCATCCACCCTTGCGTGTGCGTCCCCTGATTAAATGTTCCTCTCGGGGCCGCGCAGTCTGGAGGGGAGGGGGGTTTCCATAGCTACAGACCCTTACCTTCCTTTATCTGACCCAAACCCGGCGGCTACCCTGTCTGTCCGTCTGGGCTTCTGAAGAACTCGCTCCTTTCCCCCCCCACCCCCGGACCAAATGTTTCTCTTTGGATGTTTGCTACTCTCAGGGAAGTGCCTGGTTTCCCCACACCCCTCCAGCAAAACCTGCACAGCCAAGGCTGGGGCTCTTTGGGGGGGGGTCTCTTCCGTGCCCCATAAGGAGGGGATGAAACGCACCCACCCACCCGCCCGAGGGAGGCCTCCCTGGGAAGGAGTGATTCCAGTGGAACAAGTTGCCTCCAGACGTTGTGAATACTCCAACACGGGGAGTTTTCTAAGAAGAGATTCGACAACCCTTGGTCTGAAGTGGCGTAGGGTTTCCTGCCTGAGCAGGGGGTCGGACTAGAAGACCTCCAAGGTCCCTTCCAACTCTTACTCTGATTCTTGTCTAATTCTCCCCAAGTGTGCCCCAAACAGATCTCCGATGTTGGAGCGTGGGGTGACCAGAGGGGTCAAGTAGGAGCCCCTTTGGGTCCGGTGCGGGAAGGGCCATGGGGTGCAGGAGGCTGGAGTCTCACTGGCGCAGAGAGGAGGAAGGGGGTCAAGCTATTTTCCAAAGCCCCCGAAGGCCAGCCGAGGAATAATAATGGATGGAAACGGATCAAGGAGAGATTCAACCTGGAAATAAGGAGGAATTTCCTGACAGGGAGAGCAATTCAACCAAAACACAGGAGTTGCCTTTGGAAATTGTGGGAGCTTCATCCCTGGAGGCTTTCGAGAAAGAAATTAGACTGCCATTTGTCAGAAATGGGGTAGGGTCTCCTGCTTGGGTGGGGGGGTTGGACTAGATGACCTAGAAGGTCCCTTCTAACTCCGTTCATCCGTAATCTGGTCTCTCCTCTCTGCAGAGAACACCACGGCCCCCTCGTCGCTGAGCGAGGCCGAACGCAAAGTGCAGCGTTATTACCAGTCCTGCATGAACGAGAGCCGAATAGAGGAGCTGCAGGCCAAACCGCTGATGGATCAGATCCAGAAGGTAGCTGGGCGGGGTCCCTTTGGGAGCCAAGGCCTCGCTTGGCAGGAGCATCCAGACTCTTTCTCCGCCTCCCGCAAAGCGCTCCGGAGCCAACCCTTCGTGGGAGTGAACAGAGGCTCCGGGGCTCCACGCTCAGCACCCGGATGCCTTGGACTGCAGCTCCCAGAACTCCCAGCCAGCGGTGGCTGGTGTGGTTCAGAGTGATGGGAAGTGTGGTCCGAAGCCAGTACTAAATCAAACGGGGCATCTCATTTGCAATTGATGCTTTTTTCCCAAAGATTTTCAGTTGGGGTGACGAGAAAGCTAC
The DNA here is from genome assembly GCF_049901735.1 of Notechis scutatus. Classification (NCBI taxonomy): domain Eukaryota; kingdom Metazoa; phylum Chordata; class Lepidosauria; order Squamata; family Elapidae; genus Notechis; species Notechis scutatus. Next base: position 6,783,889 of record NC_142024.1, on the reverse strand, counting down.
CCTGGGTGGGACTTGGGCCCCTTTGGCCTTCCTGCTCTTGAACCCAAGGGGGTCTTCTTCTCTTCCCCTTCCCCCCTCTAGCTCGGAGGCTGGAATCTCAGCGCCCCCGCTGGAGAGGGCAGCTTCAACCAGCTGCTGCTGGCTGTGGTGGCCCACTACCACCTGAGCCCCTTCTTCTCCATCTCTGTCAGCGTCGACTCCAAGAATTCCAGCACTAACATCATTCAGGTAGGGGACACTTTCCTGCCCCCCACCCCCCACCCCGAATTGCCTGCATCCCCCGTTTTCCTCTGCCCAGGGTCACCCCTCTCTCGTTGCTGCTTCTCTTCCAGATTGACCAGTCGGGCCTGGGAATGCCCTCCAGGGACTACTACCTCAACAAAACCCAGAACGAGAAAGTGAGTTGTGTTCCTGCAGCCAAGCCCTCCTCCTGGACTCTGCCCGGTGTCGCCTTGTGAGGGGTGTGTGTGTGGCCTTGCTTCGCGGCCCTCTAGAGCCTCAAAAGAACCCGCCTGGTGTCCTTGGCACGGCTGCACGATCGCGGGGCCTTTTTCCCGGTTCAGCCGACGAGGCCACCCACTCCTTTCCTTGACCCTGCAGTTCCTGGCGGCTTACCTGAACTTCATGGTTCAGCTTGGCATGTTGGTCAGCGGGGAGGAGGAGGAGGCCACGATCCGGCCACAGATGCAGGAGATCTTGGACTTCGAGACCACCTTGGCCAACATCACCACCCCGCAGGAGAAGCTCCGAGATGAGGAAGTGATCTACCACAAAATGGCTGCCGGGGAGCTCAAGGTGAGGCGGGCCGTGGCTGGGGTGGGCTAGGTGGGGAGGGAAGAAGGTTGGGGGGGGGCTCTGCATCGGATGGGCCTCCTTGGGAAGGGGTGAAGGATGGAGGCATGCCCAGCATTGTCCCTTTGTGGTGGAAAAATGTGCCAAGCAGCCCCTTCAGGTGAAGATGGTGGTGGCCTGTCCAGCAGCCGAATCGGAGGAGGAGGAGGTGTGGGAGTCAGGTCAGCATCAGGGCAACCTGACAGAGAGACAGACAGAGAGAGAGAGAGAGACAGACAGACAGAGAGAGAGAGAGAGAGAGAGAGAGCGAGAGAGAGAGCGCGTGAGAGAGAGAGGAGAGCGAGAGAGAGGAGAGAGAGAGAGAGAGGAGAGAGAGAGAGAGAGAGAGAGAGAGAGAGTAAGAGAGGGCGAGAGAGAGAGAGAGAGAGAGAGAGAGAGAGAGAGAGAGAGAGAGAGAGAGAGAGGAGAGAGAGAGAGAGAGAGAGAGAGGAGGAGAGAGAGAGAGAGAGAGAGAGAGAGAGAGAGAGAGAGAGAGAGAGAGAGAGAGGGGAGCGGGAGAGAGAGAGAGAGAGAGAGAGAGAGGAGAGAGGCGGACCCTAGACCGTCCGTCAGGCCTCAGATGGAGAGTCAACAGCCCCCAGGTCTGGAGGTGGCTGATGAGGAAGAGGAGCAACAGCCAGGTCCAGTGCTGGACATGGAGATGCGCAGAAGGCAGAGGAGAGGAGAGCAGTGGAAATCTATGGGCTGGTCCTCAGGATGGAAGAGCCACCGCTGTTAGCAAAGCCCCACCCTAGCATCCCCGAGCCTGGCTCTGGTCTCGGTGGACCCAGTCTGATCAGCTGGCATCGCCAGGTTCTCTGGCAGCTGTAGGTCCCCAAGTGGTGACTGGGTGGGAGGCAGGAAGGTGGACCTCTGACCCTCCATTCCTCCTTTCTGCCCCCCGGAAGGAGGTGGCTCCAGCCATCGAGTGGCTGCCCTTGCTGAAGGAATTCTTCGACCCGGTCGAGATCAACGAATCGGAACCGGTAGTGGTCTACGCCAAGGAGTATCTCCATCGTGTCTCCCTGCTCATCCAGAGCACGGACAAGAGGTGAGGGAGGGGCAGAAACTTTGGTGGTGGGGCCACTGAACCAGAGGACCTCGGGTGGCCCTGGCCGGGTGCAGAAGACAGCCTTGCCCTTCCCCTCTCCTCCCCGCCTTCCTCATCCTTTCCCTTTGGCCTGTGCCCAGGGTGTTGCGTAACTACATGATTTGGCACCTGGTGAGGAAAGGAGCGAATTTCTTGGACCAGCGGTTTCGAGACGCGGAGCAGAAGTTCGTGGAAGTCATCTACGGATCGAAGAAGGTGGGTGCCGGGCTCGGCTGCAGAGGGGTGGACAGGGGGTTGGGGAGGGAGGAAAAGCGCTCTCCTGCCTCCCCCCTCCCCCGCTTCTTGGGGACGGGCTGCCCTGGAGCGTCCTCTGCTGCCAGCCGCCAGCCCTGCAGCGCCACGCCGCCCCCGGCTCTCGGCTACCCTGGCTCTTCGGAAGGCTTTTCCCACCTCGGCTGGTGCCTGCAGCCACTGGCATCCTTTGGGCCATGCTCCTCCCCTTCCTCCAACGCCTGGACCGTGGGAAGGACTTGGCCCCGGAGCCAAGCGACAGAGCCACCTCTCAAGGGGGCAGCCGGAGCTGGTGGCAGTGACTCCCTTCCCCTTGGCAGGCCTGCGTGCCGCGTTGGAAGCACTGCATCGTCGACACAGATAACAGCCTGGGTTTCGTCTTGGGCGCCATGTTTGTGAGGACCAACTTTGCCGAAGACAGCCGGGCCGTCGTAAGCATCTCGCCTTCTCCCCCAACGTGGCTTGAGCCATGGGAGCTGCCCCCCTTTTGCGGGGCTCTTGGAAAGGGGGGGGGGTTCCCACCTCTTGGGTCCCTTCTGTCAGGGTGGCGCAGTGGTTAGATGCAGTACTGCAGGCTACCTCTGCTGACTGTCCTCGGCCTGCAATTTGGCAGTTTGAATCTCACCAGGCTCAAGGTTGACTCAGCCTTCTGTCCTTCCGAGGTGGGTAAAATGAGGACCCAGGTTGTTGGGGGCAAAAGGCTGACTCTTGTGAACCGTTTAGAGAGGGCTGTGAAGCACTGTGAAGCGGTATATCACTCTAAGGGCTATTGCTTCCTCCCTCCCTCCTGGTGGTTAGAATGTGGTATTGCAGGCTAACTCTGCCCACTGCCATCAGTTCGATGCTGACCAGTTCCAAGATCAAACTCAGCCTTCCCTCCTTCCGAGGTGGGTAAAATGAGGACGCAAATTGTTGGGGGCAAGAGGCTGACTCTGCAAAACCGCTTAGAGAGGGATATAAAGCACGGTGAAGCGGTGTATAAATCAATGTGGGCACCCCACACTGCCAGAGAAGGGCCGGCTAGCCTCACTCCCCCTACAGGCTGAGGAGATGATCCTGGAGATTAAAATGGCGCTGGAGGAAAGCCTGGCCAGCCTTGGGTGGATGGACGAGGAGACCCGGCGGTCAGCCAGGGAGAAGGCTGACGCCATCTATGACATGATTGGCTACCCAAAGTTCATCCTGGACCCCAAAGAGCTGGACAAAGTCTTCCACGACGTGAGTGTCACGCCTGCCACGTGGGGAGGGAGGAAGGGAGGGGTGGCCGCTCTGGCCCCATGGAGTCCTCTTGGGTGGGGCGCCTGGACCTGACGAGGCTCTCCCTCTTGGCAGTACGACCCCGTGTCTGACCTGTACTATGAGAACGTCATGCAGTTCTCCAACTTCTCCGCCCGGGTGGCGGCTGACCAACTTCGCAAGCCTCCGAACCGCGACCAGTGAGTAGGAATCGCCCGAGAACCGTCCTCTTGGGCCAGATCGATCAATCGGAATGGAGCTGGAAAGGGACCTTGGAGGTGTTTTACTGGAAGACTACTATCTTGTCACCCATTAATTCTTCTTTTCTTTAGACTGGCCATACCCAATTCCTGCATACGTTTTAGTCTCCTGGCCTTTAATCCTCGTAATGGCTCTTCTTTGCACTTTTTTTTCCATAGTGCAGAGATCCAGGAATTGCGGGAGGGGGAGGTTTAAGGGGAGAGCCGAACCGTGCAGGCTGGCGCCTTGGTCCTGTTGAGTTCTCTTGGTTTTTCACCTCCCCCAGGTGGAGTATGACCCCGCCGACGGTGAACGCTTATTACTCCCCCACCAAGAACGAGGTCATCTTCCCCGCGGGAATTCTGCAGTCTCCATTCTACACGCGGAACCACCCCAAGTACGGAGGCCCCTCCTGTCTCTTTTGGCATCAGGGGGTGGGTGGGAAGATGGCGGTCCCGGAAGAGGAAGGCGGAGGCGCCCCTTTCCCTCTAGGAACTGCACCAGCTGCCCCGTTTGATGCCCAAAGGCCTCGGGGAATGTGTGTGTGTGTGTGTGTGAGAAAAGATGTCAACCGCCCCGCTCAGTCATCCAGCAAAGAAAGACTCCTGGCCATTTGATTTTGCCAAGAGTATATATTTTACTGAAGCTTAAGAGTGGCGCGGTGGCCTAAGGGGTGGAGCTCTCGCCTCACAATCAGGAGGCTGTGAGTTCGATCCTACGGAGAGGCAGATATTTCTTTCTCTGGACTCAAATGAGAATATATCTGCTGAATAAAACCCCGCTCTGGCAACAGGAAGGGCATCTGGCCAGTAAAACACTCCGCTAGCTCCATTCAGTTTCCCAGACTCTGCCCCGCAAGGGATTGTGAGGTTGTTAAATGATGATGATGATGATGATATTTTACTGAAGCTTATAGAAATAGTGTAAGCTGAATCAGATACCTTGTCGGTCAGCTCCTGAAGGTGAGATGCAGCCAGGACACTGTCCAACGGAGCCCGCCTGTCTTGTGGCTTCTTTTACAGGGCTGTCAATTTTGGGGGGATTGGTGTCATGGTGGGCCACGAGCTGACGCACGCCTTTGACGATCAAGGTGAGCTCCCGAGGCTCCGCGGGTGGGAAGCGGGCCGCCGGTTTCCCTCCGACGGATAAGGACGGCCCGGGTCGCGAATTCTTCGTTCTCCTCTCTTGGCAAACCAGACCAGCTCTGGTTTTTGTTGGTGTTTCTCCTCCCCGGGGGCCTGGCAGGACGCGAGTACGACAAAGACGGCAACCTCCGTCCCTGGTGGAAAAACTCCTCAGTGGAGGCCTTCAAGGAGCACACCCAGTGCCTGATGGAGCAGTACGGCAACTACTCCGTCAACGGAGAAGCTGTGAATGGGAAGCACACTCTGGGGGAGAACATTGCGGACAACGGGGGACTGAAGGCCGCCTACCGGGTGAGTTGAGGGGTGTCAGCCCTGGTGGAGAGTCCCAGCCTGGCTCCACGGATCCCGGCTCACTCTGCCCTTTCCTCACCCACAGGCCTATCGGAACTGGGTGAAGAAGAATGGGGAGGAGGCATCTCTGCCGGCCCTTGGCCTCACCAACGACCAGCTTTTCTTCGTTTCCTTTGCCCAGGTGGGAGGTCTCGGCCCTTCTCTCTACCCCCAAACCCTGCCACAACTCCCTCTAAGGTCTCTCTCTCTCAGACCCCCACCCCCACCCCTCAGTCTGCCCCGCTGAGCCAGGAGTGGACTTCAGCTGGTTCTGACCAGTTCTGGAGAATCGGTAGCGGGAAATTTTGAGTAGTTGGAGAATCAGTCAATCCCGCCTCTGACTGGCCCCGCCAACCCCATCTATTCTCCACCTCCCGAGTCCCAGCTGATCGGCTGGGTCTCCTTGGGTTGCCCTGCCCAGGAGAACGGAGCTGGAAAGCAGGTTGGTGGGGAGGGGAGGGGGATTTTGCAGTATCCTCCCCCTGCCATGCCTACCAAGCCACGCCCACCAAGCTACGCCCACAGAACATGTAGTAAAAAAATTTGAATACCACCTCTGATTGGCCCTGCCTACCCAAGTCCCAGCTGATTGGCTGGGCCTTCTTTGGTTGCCCTACCTAGGAGAATGGAGCTGGAAAGCAGGTTAGTGGGTTGGGGAGGGAATGGGGATTTTGCAGTATATCCTTCCCCTGCCACGCCCACCAAGCCAAACCACGCCCACCAAACCACGTAGTAAGCTGAGCCCCATCTTTTCCCTCCCTCACTTCTCCCAGGTCTGGTGTTCCGTCCGCACGCCGGAGAGCTCCCACGAAGGACTTGTCACTGACCCCCACAGCCCTTCCCGCTTCCGGGTCATCGGGACGGTTTCCAACTCCAGGGCCTTTGCCAAGCACTTCCAGTGCAGGCCCGGTTCGCCTATGAACCCCCTGCAGAAATGTGAAGTTTGGTGAGTTTTCTCCCCGCAGGAGGAAGGAAAAACAAACAAACCCCAAAACGGGGTGCCCACACAGGACCGCTTAACATGCCACTTCCTCCGTGTTAAAAGACAAAAGGGAGGCTGCCCCTTTCGGGGCTCCCTGGAAAAAACAAAAACCTCCCCACGCTCTTCGCTGCAAAGGGACTCCAGAAGGATCCCCCCCCCCTTTGTGTGGCGTCCACTCGCCACCGAAACCTTCCCACCGCATCTCCCGTGGACGGAGGCGAAGCTTCGTCGGTGCACTGACGCTTCCTTCCCTGAGCCAACTTTCCAATCGCTTGCCACTTTTCCAAAGGGTTAAACTGATACCAGGGGGGGACACACAGAATCTTCTTCTTTTTAAAAAAATAAAAATAAAGACATTGTTTTTACAACCTTGCAGAACACTGGAAAAAAACAAATTCGGAGAGGTTGCGGGGCGGGGAAATGTATGGGACGTTTAAAATGTTAGGATTATCTTGGTCTCGACTCTCTCGCTCTTTCTCTCTCTCGCTTTTCCAAACGAACAGATAGGGAAAAGCCTTTCTTTTTTTTTTAGTCGATGCGTATTCCTCCACCCTTGGAGAGGGAAATAGGGCCGGGGTCTCCCTGAGTTGGTGAGACGCCCTTCTGGCTTCAGGACCCCGGGATCTGCCCCGGGTCCCTTACCAGGCATTTGGTGTCGGGCGTGGGGTTATGTCCTCAGAAGCTGACCTGTTCTCTCCATTGAGCGTTTCTGTTTCGAATTAAAGAGAAGGGATGAGAGTTAAGCAGGGGCCGCACTGAGGGTGCCCCTCCCCATCCAAAAGCGGGGGCCCTCAGCCCCAGGGTTGCCTGGGCTGAGTTAGGAGGGGGGCTCTGGGCTCCTGGGCACAGGAAGATGTCGCCAAAAAGCAGGCACCGAGCGAAGCCTCTCCTTCTGGGCTCCTTGGCAGAAGAGGGGGTGTGGGGTTAACCTGAGAAGTTTTTTATCCCCTGATGTCAAGGAGAGGTAGGTGTGAAGTCCTGTGCCCGTTTTAATGCCAGCAAAGCTTTCCTGCCACCAGCCCTCCTCGTCCAAAGCTTTGACAGCTTCTATGCAGAACCTGGCAATTAAAACTCCCCAAACTACTTACGGGGTTATTTGTTCAGCGCCCCTGAAGGTGTTTCGCGAGGGATCCAGGGATCTCTTCCGATCAGCCTTTTCCCAAGAAATGGGTCCCCCGTGTAGCTCCATCGTGAAGTCCAATCAAGTGAGGAGAAAGTTGGTTCTGGATGGATCTTGCCTTCCTTCCCCCAGGGGAGGGTTGTTGTTGTGTGTTTTTTGGCTGGAGTGGGAAAGCCAATGGTTTTAAGGGTTCCTCCGGTGGGAATATGTGGGGTTTTTCCCGCCGTTGTTCCTCCTGCACGAAGCCGAAATGGTATCCAGATGTGCAATCCGCTTTCGGTAATTGGATCTCCCGGGAAAGGCTGCCAATGGCTTCCAGATGTGCCCCTTGTGGTTTTGAAGGGATGGAATTGGTGTGGGTGTGTTTTGTCAAGGCGGCTCTTCTGCCCCGTGGCCCTAGGAAAGGAATGTCCCCCCCTCACCCTTTCGCCCCTCCATAAATTCTCCGGGGTGCCGCGAATTGATCCTTCTGAGATAGGTGAGAAAAAAAAGATCTGCGAGGAATCTGCACTACCCCAACTCTGAATGGATCTTCTGCTCGGCCAATTTGTTCTTTTTTTAAACTCTTCCTGCCTTTAGGAAGGACTGTTAGTTTGGAAATAAACGCCTTTTTACCACGGTTTGAAACGATTGGGGTCCCTGGTTTGTGTGTGTGTGTGTGTGTGTGTGTTAATTTAAAACTTCTTCAAATGCTTCTCCTGGTTTCTTATCTTGTTCAGTCCAACAAAGACAGGCCCAAGGCCCCATTCAAAGACAAGTTGTTTAATTCACTGGACGCTGGTCAGAACAGAAAAATTTCCCTTTGATGCAGTCTGCGCTTGGCAAGGGAAGTGAATGAAGTGCTCTGTAGTCCTTTATTGAGAACTTCGCTCTCCTGGGGTGGGGGTACCTGTGCCTGCTGTTCTGGGGGGGAGAGCGGCTATCTTGTCAACTCGTAAAACATTCCTATGCCTGTTTTAGTAGTTGCCATAAAAAAAGGGGGAGCGGGGAGACGAAGGAAATCTGGAAGGGCAGTGCCGCAGTTTGGAAGCGGAAGCACATTCCAACTCTTCTCTTTAAAAGATTGTAACTAAAATACCAGAGTTTTTGCCCGGGAATATGCTTAATTGGGGAACGTGAATGATGATACCCAGCCTGTGAACATGCTCAATTGGAGAATCTGGTTTGTGACACACCCAGGAGGGAGGAGTAAAACAAGGTCACAGGGGACTGTAAATGACGTAGGCCAGAGTTGGCTTCATACAGGGCAGGGCCAGTATGTCGCCTCTAATGAATCCTTTGAAAGTTTTTTGAAGTTTGGCTCGAGAATCAGGATTCAATTAGGGCGATGGCTGGAATCCTGACACTACTACGAAAACACCTCCCCAGAGAGCCAAATCCTTGCAAGAAAAGACCGAGAGCTGAGGCCAACTGGGCAATGCCCAGCAGGAGCCTGTGAGTCGATTACCTGTGTGGCTGGGGATTATGGGAGTGAAAGTCCAATCCCTGTGGAGGATTGAAAAGACAGGCCTGGGGGTATAAGGAGGTGACAGAAAACTACCCAGATTTTGTTTTTCCTTAAAAATATATCATCTTTTAACGACCCCATAATCTCTTTTGGGGTGGAGTCTGGGCAATTGAATGGAGCTGAGTGTTTACTGGCTGGATGCCTTTCCTGTCGCCAGTCTGGAAATATATTCAGCAGATACATTCTCACTGTGCCCAGAGAGTGAAATATCAGCCTCTACCTAGAATTGAACTCACAGCCTCCTGATTGTGAAATGAGAGATCTACCTCTAGGCTATCATACCACTCCTTCCTGTGTGTGTGTGTGTGTGATATTCAGCTTTGTTTGGGATTTTCCCACATCATTAGGTTGTGCTTTTAAAGTTGTAGCAACTTTTGGCAGAATCTCATCTGCCATCATCAGGCTTTGGTATTGTGTTCGACAGAAGTCCCGATGATGGCAGATGAGATTCTGCCAAAAGTTGCTACAACTTTAAAAGCACAACTATAATGACGTGGGAAAATACCCAACAAAGCTGAATACCATACATATAGATACCCGTGAAACTTAAGAAAACATACATATATCTATATATCTACATATATCTGTATCTATCATCTATCTATCTATCTATCTATCTATCTATCTATCTATCTATCTATCTATCTATCATCTATCTATCTATCTATCTATCTATACACACACACACACACATATATATATAAATTGTAGATTCTGTTTGTTCAACACACATAAAGCAAAACAGGTGGCTTTGGTTTTGGCAAAAAAAAAAAATCCGGTGAATCTGAGCAGCTTTAAGTCTATTTTCCCTTCTGCAAAGGAGAAGGGGCCCAAGAAGGTCATTCATCCTGGCCTCCTGGTCACGAGCAGAGGATTTGCTCTGGGCAGTGCTGGGGGGGTGAGGAGCCCCTTGCTTAGAAGTTGACCCAAGGGATTGGCTGCCTGGCACATTCTTAATGGAAATCCGGCCCAGTCTCAGGGACCCCAGGGGGCTCATTTTCTTGCGTTCCTCTAAGGCAGGGGGTCTGCAACCTTAAACACTCAAAAGAGCCATTTGGACCCCTTTCCCAGAGAAAACACCAGGAGCCACAACACCTGGGTGGGTATGGCCAGCTCAACATCACTCCCACCCAGTCACATGAAAAAAAAAAAAACAACCCACCTACCCAGGTTGGGTCTCTCTTTCTCTCCTCCCTCCCTCCTTCCTATTTCTGTTTTTTTGTGTTTTACCTTCAAAGAGTGACTGGGAGGGGGCGGGGTGGGCCCAGCCAGTGGTAGGATCACCCAACAGGGAGCCACAGCAGAGGCCCCAAAGAGCCGCATGCAGCTCCAGAGCCCCAGGTTGCTGACACCTGCCCTAATTCCTGAGCTAACGTGACTGGAGGAGGAATTCTGGGAGTTGAAGTCCACAAGTCGTAAACTTGCCAAGTTGGAAGATCCCTGCTCGAAGGGAAATCAAATCACAAAGAAACACTACGTGGGAATGGGCTCCCGTGAACCACTCCAGAGGTCCACCTCCATTCATTCATTCATAGGCACGCAAACATATTTGAACCCTTGTGCAGGCACTCCCACGCGTCGAAGCGTGAGGCATTGCGCGTTTACTGGCTCGCATTCCCACGATCTTCATTAAACCCCAGCGGGAGCGTATCGCAATCCAGCGGAAAGGGCGAGCGAAGCCGGCTCGGGCACGGCCGCCGAGCGTTTCCGAGCCCGCCCGAACGTCGCCCTGAGCCGAACGTTTCGCGCAGGCGCCGGCGGGCCCTTCCGAAAGCCGGAGCCGAACGTCTCCGGAGCTACCCGAGCGTCCGAACGCCCGAGCGTCCGACGTCGTCGTCGCCGCCGCCGCTGCCGCCGTCGTCGTCCTGCCGGACTGCTGGAGGCGGCCGCCAGCGCCATGTTGGATATTCAGCTCCGTCCGTGAGGAGAATCCGCCGGCATCGCTCACCCGACCGCCGCTAGACGCCGCGGAGCCGCTTCGCCCGGCCACAAGGAGCCGAGAGCCGCCGGCGGAGGCGGCCCCCATGAGCGGCGGCGCGGCCTGACCGGCCCCCGCTCGCCCCGGCCTGAGGAGGAGGAGGAGGCGGGAGAGGAGGAGGAGGAGGAGGAGGAGGCCGGCCGCGTTGTCACGGAGACCGGCCGGGGGTGCTGGCCCGCCGGGCTGCCCCGCCCCCGCCCCGCCGCTCCCCGCCCCCGCCGCCGCCCGCCGCCGCCGCCGCCCCCGGCCTGGTGGTGGCTCCGCTTGGCCATGAGTTTACCGCAGAAGGCGGCCCTCAAGCCCGGCGCGGCGGCGGCGGCGGCGGCAGCAGCGGGGAGCGGCGGCGGCGGCGGGAACGGCGCCCTCCCCAGGGAGCGGCGGCGTGGGAGCCGGGCCCGCCTCCGCCTCCGCCGCCTCTTCCTCCGGCGGCGGCGGCGGCGGCGGCGGGAGCGACGGCCGGAGCATCCCCTTCCCCGGCTCACCCGGCGGCGGCGGCGGCCCAGCGGGGCGCCTCCTGCCGCTGCTCCGGTTCCGCCGCCGGCAGCCGTGGCAGTGGCCGGGACCCCTCCTGCTGCTGCTGCCGCTGCGGTGCCACCGCCGCCTCACCCCGCCGGCATCAGGGCTCTGCAGGCCCCGCCGCCCCAACAGTATCCTTGGCCACGGGGCCCGAAGGGGCTGCGGTTGAGGAAGGAAGGAAGGAAGTGGGGAAAGACTGAAAGTAGGAGAAGGAAAATTGAGAAGGGAGGAAGGAAGGAAGGAAGGAAGGAAGGAAGGGAAAAGAATGAAAGGAGAAGGAAGATTGAGAAGGGAGGAAGGAGGAAGGAAAAAGACTGAAAGTGGAAGGAAGATTGAGAAGGAGGAAGGAAGGAGGGGGAAAAGACTGAAAGTAGGAGAAGGAAGATTGAGAAGGAAGGAAGGAAGGGGAAAGACTGAAAGTAGGAGGAAGGAAGATTGAGAAGGGAGGAAGGAAGGAAGGAAGGGGAAAAGACTGAAAGTAGGAGAAGGAAGATTGAGAAGGAGGAAGGAAGGAAGGAAGGAAGGAAGGGGAAAAGAATGAAAGGAGAAGGAAGATTGAGAAGGGAGGAAGGAGGGGAGGAAGGGGAAAAGACTGAAAGGAGAAGGAAGATTGAGAAGGAAGGAAGGGAAAAAGACTGAAAGTGGAAGGAAGAAGGAAGATTGAGGGGAAGGGAAGGAAGGAAGGAAGGAAGGAAGGAAGGAAAGGGCCCCCAGCGGGAGGCAGCTGCCTTTTTCCCCCGGTGCTTTGCAGGGCAAGGCTGCCAGGGTACCCGGCTCCCCCTCCAGAAAGCAGGATTTGAAACTTTGGCTTCTCTCCGGGATGGGTGAAGGGACCCGGTGGCCCAGAAGGGTGTGACTTTCGACCGGCTCTTTTCTGCCTTTCCCTTTCTTTTTCCTGGCACGGACCTTTGCCCACAACCCCGCCCGCTTTCTCTTTCGCTTTGGGAAAAAGGCGTTTGGGGGAGAGAGAGAGAAGAAGCTCCGTGCCTGCAATTCGCAGAAGGGGAGGAGAGAGAGAGAGAGAGAGGCTTTTAGTGCCTCGTCCAAGGAAAAGGATGTTTGGAGGGGCGGCGTATCCCTACCCTGGATTGGTACCGGAGGATGTGGGGTGAGGGTGAGGTGGGGTGGGGGAATGTCATGCTGGATTCACAACCGGAAGTGGTGGTGCCAGTGATGGTGGTGGGAAAGAAATTGCATCCGATTCCGTGTGGGATGCTCTGTGCCAAGCTAACCCTGAAGATGACCCTGCCTTTTTCTGACCGGTATTGTCTTTACAAAAGATCTCTCTTGGGAGTTGAATCTGACATCTGGGTGACAAGAGAGCCGACTTTTTTTTTTCATTGACGGGATAGGAACGTCTTGCTGGCAAATCCTCCTCATTTTCTGAATTAGGACAGGCGTGCTTTTCATACACCCAGAGCTGTTAAAAATGCCTTTGTTGGGGAGGTGACTTTAATACATAGATTGCTATAAAAGGGGAGTGGGAGATTGCCAAATGTCGTATCACTTAAGGTGAAATAGGTCTCCAGCACTGCTTAGCGGGAGGGTTGTTTCTGGTGAGGTGGCGGGGGGCGTCCAAAGTGGTCACCCTTAGGAGAAAAATAATAATTGTGCATTGGCTGCTTGGCTGGGGGTTTATGAGGTTGGGATCTCTGAACACGTGTGTAAGAAAGAAGGGTATGGAATTGGGAGTGTTGGGAACCTTGTTTGAAATGTGGTCACTCCATCGTGGTCTGTTGTGTGTAGAAGGTGTGGGATGCAGTGGGGAGGGGAGGGAAAGGACTGTGTTTTGGTTTTGGGAATGCTCTGTGAATTTAGATGGGTGCCTGAGGATGGATTGATTGCCAGAAGTGGTGGTTTTTTGCTTTGTCAGCCAGGTCACTCATAATAAAATCGTCTTTCTCTTGATTGTATGGCCCACTGTAATAGTGAGTTACTTGAATGCAACATTTCTTTTTAGGGCATTTTGTGGCTTATCTACTTCTGAGTAAGGTAGGCATGACAGACGCTCTTAAAGTCTCCAGATCTGTTTTCCTGCTTGGCTGAAATTCAACTGAGGACAATATGTTTCATCCTCCCTTGGTTTTACATTCATCGAACAGTTCAGTCTTTAATGTAGTACAGATTGAACTTGTATCTTTTAATCCATAATCTTTTTTTTTTCTACAAAAGTACTGTGTAGGTTGGCACCCATTTTAAGCATGGCTGCCATAAATAAAATTAGTTCAGGGTAGCTTGCAAAGAATGACAGTGGGCACATATGCCTGTGGATTTATTTTATTTTATTTTTGCTGGAATTTCCCTGTTTAACTCTCTTGGGTTTTATGAAAATGCATTTTAAGGCTAGAAGGAAATGCTTCTGTGGTCCAGGACTTTGTTGGCTTCTGGGATTTGAAAGTGGTTTCACAGTAGTATGTATTTTTGTAATAAGGATTAAATGTATACTTTCCAGCATCAGTGAATTTGAAGCTAGTATGGCTTGGAAAGATGGCAGATACTCACACATGGGCCTTGTAGCAAACGAGCTGTGTTAGTATATGATGGCAAAAATCAGGAGTTCAATAGATAATAAGGCATAAGCTTCTCTGAGCTTCATCAGATGAAGGTATTTGTAATTGATAAGGACCTGTTTCTGCATAACCAATCTGTCTTCCCCTCCTTTTCAATCTCCCCAATTTGAATTCTCCATCAGTCTAGCTACCCAGTCTAGCTCTGATCAAATAAACCATCACTGACAAAGAACATTTCCCCATAAATAAAACACATTTTATACTTGTTTGCTTGATTTCTATAGCTGCCCGTCTCAGCAAATGACTCTGGGTAGCTCACACGTTATTTGTTTAATTTCATTTATTCTTTCATTCATTCATATATGTATATATGAGATGGGCAGCTATAGAAACCAGATATATATATATATATACATATATGACTTCTTTAGATGCCCATCTCAGCAAATAGGCAGCTCAGAGTTGTTGGAAAAGGTGTTTCCAGGCGCCTTTTGATTCTTACTCTTGCTTAGCATAGATTTGTAGTTCCACTGTGCTTTTCTTGCATATGTCATCAGGAGTAACTGGGCTTGTAGAAGCACAGCGATGTCTCACTTATTCAAAATCTTCCATTAGGTCAGTTAAGAAGAACATGAAGCCTGGAATTGCTGCTGAAAACATAAGCACAGCATTGCAACTTGACATCTATTTCTGCCTTTGCCTTTGGGGCATGAGGGGTGAAACTGGTAAAGACGCCAGTGGTGAACAGAGAAGAAAAAAGCAGAGAGTTTGAACTTTGCAGCATCAACCTGTATTAAAAGGCACTGCTGCTTTGCGCTGCAGTAAAGGCAGTTGAGGCTTCCTCCCTGTCCGCAGTGAAGACTTTGGACCAGTCAAGTTGAATCTTCTGTCAAGGCAAGGACTAGCTAAGGGTGTGACCCCTTAGCGTGGAGTCCTGTGCTGTGACAATTGATTGGATGTGCCCTGTTTCTGAATTCCACTTATCTGTTTCCATCTTAAGTTTCTGATCGATTAATTTGCCAAGGTTCTCTTTGCACGACAAGCTTCACTGAACCAGGCAGGCGATACGTTGCGTGAAGAACTAAACCCAGTTAGCGATGGGGATATATTGGGCCAGAGCTGGGGTGCCGCTGAGTTGATTCCCTATGGCCACCGAGAGAGAGTTGTGTTCAATGGAGACAAGAGATTGATTTTCCAGAGCTTCTGGAGCAGAGTACTTGAGGGACCCTGCAGAAATATGCCTTTCTCTAGTCCATCTCCATTTTTTGCTTTCCAGGTGCTTTCTGCGGCCAAGGGAAGACAGGAAGAAGGACAGGAAGCCGCGGGATGGTGGCAGCGGGGGAATGGAGGGGTGGGTAAGCTTTTCCCCTTTGTGGTTTGCTGTGGCACACATCAGGACACAAAAAGTGCTTTCCTTTTTGGGGGCAGCTGGAAGTCCACCGAAGATGTCTGCTCCCCCCCCCCCCTTGGCTGGTGCAGTCATATGCTGCTGGCACCCAGTGGGTCGGTGTTCAGCAGAGTGCCGGGGCCTACCCAGCAGCCCCGATTGCAGGTTTCGTTTCTGCGTTTCCAGAAGAGGAAGTCATGTGAAGTAGGTTTGAAATTCAGAGGCTTTCCGCTTTCTGGTGCTGTTAATAATATTGGGAATGTGATACGTTACAGGCGCAGAGGCCACTCCTCTCTCTCCTTCTACGAACTGCAGCAGAGCTGTCCTTCAGAAGATTCTGAGGATGTTTCTCTCCCACTGCAGTGATGGTGGGTACAGATGATCTGGCTCTTTTTTTGGATGAAAATGTACACAGCAGCGGGGAGAAATGCGGGGACGGACAGCCAGGATGCGAAAGCAAGGAAAACCGAAGAGAACGAGCGCAGACAAAGACCCAGGCCTTCCCAGAAGGAGAGAACGGGAGCCGTTGCGGGAGCGAACAGGCTGTGCGTGAGACAGGTGAACTCTGACAGCTGCTTTGGGTGCGTCCTGCTGAAAGGGCTGCTTGTAATGTCGGTGGCTGCCTTGTTGATTGCTGACATCAGCAGAATAAATACATGGTTTTGGAGAACGGCCGATAACGGATTCTTTGGGGATTTAGAGGCAGCCCAAGCGCGGAAGACCTCTGATTATGCAGGTGTGAGTTGCACCACCAGTTGTATCCAGTTGGAGACATTTCTGTCTAAAGAAATAGTGTACTAAGAAATCGCACAGTTGCTTCCTTTAGGGTAATAGTGTATTTTTTAGTGGTTGATGCAAACGGTGGGACTGGACTGTCTCCGCCCATCTGTCGAGTTATGCAAGTTCTGGGTTCATTTTCAGGCCACTTTAATACAGGGGTCATGGCTTGTAACCCTTTTACGATGAATGAGTCGTATGGAAGATGACAGAGTTATGGAATAACAGAGTTGGAAGGAACTTTGGAGGTCTTCTAGTCCAACCCCCTGCTTAGGCAGGAAACCCTACTAAGAGCCACTGGAGCTGCTATCCTTTCACCTGGTACCTAGAAAGGAAACTCGCTTGCTGCCTGACGGGAAGGGTGGCTTTCGCCCAGGAATAAAAGGAGAAGGGAAGGCTGTTGGTTTCTCTGTACCTGTCAGCTACTCTTGAGATCCTTTTGGATAAAGTCCGTTCAGGATGCAGCAACAAGGATGGTTGTGTGAAGGAGAGACCAGCTCCCTTTGCAGAAACTGAGCCAGCCACCTTGGTTGTTCCTTTCTGTTCCCAATACGAGTATTAGTGTTACTTATATCGTTGAAAAGAGTTTGGCCCCAGACGAGTTGCTGGTGCCCTGTCTTGCTCCGAGGAAGTCTGAGATTATGGGCAACCAGCACTAGGCCTTCGTGGTGGCATCTGTGTAATGGCCTCTCCCAGAAAGCCCACATTGCAAAACACTCTTTTTTTTTGCTCTTTACTGACAACTGTTGGGATGTTGTTAATATATTTTATATCTTTCATTGTGATTCACTTGACAAAGTTTCCTAGTAAAGAAACCATCACATTTTTGTTAAAGAAATGAACAATTCTTGCCTGATGAATTTTTGAGACTTTCCAGTTTGGATCAGAACCAAACAGTTTGACTTTTGATACCTTTTTTTCATTTTGTTTTTATTATTATTTTTTATTTATTGAATTAATCACTAAATAGGCAGCCTGATCAGTTGAGTGAAATGAATGAAAGTGCTTTAGTTTCTCAGGATTCATGCTAGCCCCCCCCCCCCCTGGTTTGTGGGGCCAGCCATTTGGAACTTATGGTGGTTTCTCTTCATCGTGGGGGCCTTTTCATTTAATGTGAGTTAACTTTGAACAGTCACTAAATGAACTGTTGTTAGTCAAGGACTTCCTGTATTGCTGGTGATTTTGCTGGAAAGTTTGAGTTCATTGCCACACGCACAGACCAAGGATGGCTAAAGTAATTTTTTTTTTTTTCAGAAGCAAAATGGCATGTTTTTAATTCTTTTATGGATCTTTTTGGACAGTGATGAGGAAGCGTCACATTAAGAAGTTCTTTGTGATAAACTTTGTGTAGTTTAACGAGGTAGGAGGAAACTGGTTACTGGTTTAGTTGCAAGGGATGGTTTAGCTTAGTAGACTGACTTCTAATGAAGTACGTGTGCACCTATACCGCTTGATGGAAGAATTCTCCCATTGCACATCAGTGGGACCTTTATCATTCAGTGGGACCTTTAGTGACAATCCAACTACAGTCTGCTTTGAGTCCTGCGTGCAATATCACCTTAACCTCAGCAAGAGGAGCCTTCCAGAGTACTGTAGACTTAATGGAGGCATTCACTCCGCTTTTTAACAATGAATTTGATACGTGAAATTTTGCAAGGGTTCTGAACCACCTGGCTGTAGCCAGTGTTTGCATAGCAACATATCCACAACAGAGCCAATTTTCCATTGATAGGTGTGGTATGTTTAATATCTTCCTCCTTCGGTTGTAAGTGAGAAGCAACTTTTTAAAATTTCAAGCCGGTGTTTCTCGACTCAGTTCTTTACTTGTTGGCATTAATACTTTGGAGCTGCTGCGCTGTGTTGCTGCACTTCACAGTTTCTGGGCTTTGCCCAGTTGGGAAACAAAAGATCATTGCTCTTTTTAAATTCTCAGGTTATGCTCCTCTTCGACTAATGTTCTTTGTGTTTTAAATTTCTGATTTAATTTTGCAGAATTCGCTTTTGTTAACATTTATTTCTTGATGTCAAACCACATAATGACTACCTGGGCTTCATTTTCAATTGTTTAAGAACCGGACCGGAAATGAAAACCTCTTGCAAATCTCCTGATTTATCAAATTAGATTTTCAGGAATATAATCTTAATACGTATATTCGTTTACAGGTCAGTTTTTGGTTTTTTTTGCCATTCCTTATAGCGAGTGACATTCTGTGAAATGGCTTTTCACTGAGTAGAGAATTTTAAGTGCGCTAATACGATTGCAGGAAACTAGTTTTGAAAGCGTTCCCCAGGGCATAAATATTGACAATTATGAGAATGGTTTTCTGTGAGAGACCTTTTGCACTTTCCTTGAATAATTCCTTTGTGCCACAATGAAGAGTTTGCAAATGGATGAAAGGACATTTACTGGCTGTTTAGTCTCCTGTGGTCGTTGTAAGCAGGGCGGTTGAGCGACGCCGACTGTTCATTCAAAGGGCACCGCTTGCCCGATAGAGCCTGGCAGAGTCTTAATTATCCGCCAGAAAAAGCCGGAGTAAAACCGATCCAAGGTGTAAAGAAAGATTCCTTAGCCAGAGTGGGGTTGGGTTTCTGGCCAGCCGCTTGCCATATCTGGCACATTGTAGGCCGAGATACTGCCTTCCTCACGTTTCCCAGTGGTACCCGAAGCAGGGCATGTCCCTTTCAGCCGAGCTTGCACATAAGACAATGGCTGTGTTTCTGGCTCTGTGGTGGACAGTGCGTGGTTTTTTTTCTTCCTGCCTCGCTGCTTAGAAGCCAAGGAGACATCCCCTAAAAGAGCCACCAGTTGGTCCCTTCCTCCCCCTCGGTTCCTTTTGGCTCTGCTCCGCCATTCAGAAGGCTGGCAGTGGCCGGAGAAACAAAGAGCTCTTTCAAAGTCCAGGCTTTTGTTAATGCTCCCAGTTTCTCTTCCTCGGTTCCTAGTCCAATTGTTCGTCCTCAAGCAGTCCCAGGGGCTCTTGGGGAAGAAACGTTCCCTGGATGGAGGGGAAGTTCTGCCCCAATCATCAGGGAAGAGTCGAAAGGCCCTCCTGGCTTTAAGTGACCGGTTGGAGAAGGCTTGCCGGCCAATCCTCCCATCGGGTGTTCAGTGGCTCCAGCGGCTTCCTTTATCTTGTGCAATTAAACTTGCTCCCCCCAGAGCTGTTTGCAGCCACGCCAAGGCAACCCTGAATCTTTTCTATCACCAGTCAACGGTTCCCATCGCCTCCCACTTGTCATCGTTGCGGGCGATGGGAGTTGTATTCCAGGACATTTGGAAGATGCTGGATTTGACCGGGCTGATTTCTCCAGTAGTGTAGAGGCCCTTTTCCCTCTGATTTTAAGGAGGCAGGTGGTTTTGGTGGGTCACCTCCTGGCGAAGCTGTCCTGGAACGGGCATCTGGATGGAAGCAGTCTACTTCTGGCCTTCGGACAATCCTGGATTGGGGTTGCACCTAGGTTAATTTCCTATGGAACATTTGCACTGTGGATCGATGTGAGCAGCTTACCTTCTTTTTAAATTCTCCTTTGTTTCCAAGTGAGCTTCTGGTGTGCTCAACAAGGGTACAAGACAGCGCAAGAGTAAATCTGATGGCCTCGTCCATCTGTTGAATTACTGTTTTCGTTACTGTTCCACCCTTTTCCTGGAGGGGCCTAGAACATTTTACCAAAGAATGCTTCCAAAACTCTCGAATGATTACCAAGAAAGTCCTTAAAGCAATAAATCAATGGCCGGGCGCCTAATCAATAAGGAAATCTTAATGCAACTCAGTCTCGCTGGATATTTAGTGCTGTCCAAGGCGGCAGAGCCTACTCCTTGGCAGGCACTGCTGTCTCCAAACTCTGGGCCACATGCCTGGCCTGAGGTTGAGCAGGACAGAGGGAAGATAGTCAAGGAACGGAGGTATGTGTTCTGACCTAGGCTTCCCAAAAGCACGAAGCTGATTCCTCGTCCTGATAAAACCCCTTTTATTTAGTTTAAAGGGAATTCCTCTCCAGCAAAGTCCCGGCCAACAGTCTTTCAAGAGATTGCACAACTACAGACCTTTATCAGGCTTGGAGAGCTGCCAGGCTGATACCTTCTAAACGCCACTCTGTAGCAGACAATACTTGGCAAGAAGTCAGGAACAGATCTTTGCCCTAATGGATTGAACTAATTGTCTCCTGCAAAACCCCACTCCCCTTTTGCCCCTCTTTTATTCCCTATGGGAGGGGCCATTCATCGCCCGCCTGTGCCTTTACTCCCGAGTCGACCCTTGTACCTTAACTCTTCCCTTCTGACAGCTCTGTGCATGCACACACTGGGAACAGGCTCCAGCTGTTCTTCTGCCCTACTGATATCTGACTCCGAAGGCAGCTGATAACTGTCAGACGGCCCTGACCCCATCTCTGCCTCTGATGCAGAGCCCTCGTCAGAGCCTTCCCCAGACTCCTCACTGTCTGGCGGGCCACAACAATACTCCTAAGGTTCTTGAGATCTTGGCCCTTATCCTGGCACCTTCAAAGCTGCTTCTTCTGGATGTCAGAAACGGAGCCTTGAAGCCCTTCTAAAGCAAAGCCAGGGCGGCAGCATTGCTGTGGCCATCTCAAGAGGTGACGGTCTCCTGCCACGCGGGCTTCCGGTCTGCTGTGTCCACGGATGCCCATCTGCCACTAAAGCATCGGAGTAGGTGGGCCACTTGGGACTGTAAGCATAGCGTGGACCAAGGGCTGAGCAGGAGCTGCTCTCCCGGCTTGTGGGGCAAGCATTTTTTCCTCTTTTTGAAAAAGTTAATCCTCGACTTAACAAACTGCAATAGAGCCCCAACATTTTTGTTGCTAAGTGAAACATTCGTGAAGTGGATTTTGCCTGATTTTACGACCTTTCTCGCGCCACCGTTGCTAAGCCAATCGCCGCAGTCGTTAAAGTTAGCCACACGGGATGTTAAGCAAATCTGGACGCTGCAAATGTGAGACCGTTGCCAAGCATCTGAATCTTGATCATGGGACTATAGGGAGGCTTCAGTGGTCGTACGTATGAAAAACAGTGCTAAGTTCCTTTTTTTTTCAGTGCCATTGTAACTTTGAACAGTCACTAAGCAAACTTTTTTAAGTTGAGGACTACCTCTACTTTGGATATGTGTTATTTAGTGGTTTCCTAAATCGCTTGCTCTCAACAGCATTCTTAATCTGGTGTCTTTGCTTTCCTTATATTCTTTATTTATTCCCTTACAGCTCTTTATTAAATTCACTCATTCAGTGTCATTAGCTAAAAACAATTGAGCTTCCTCTGGCTTTTAGAAATGGATCCTGAGAATTTAATTTTACGTTATTTTTTTTGTTCTGTTTGATCAGGCCGAGGGATAAGGTTTGTCCCCTTGCGTCAGAGATGACGGCACGTACCATCCTGACCCTTCCTCCTGGTTTTAACGGTCTCTGGTAGAAGTAAATTCATACACCCCCAGGAAGGGCTCTTTAAGTTGTGGATTAAGTGATGTTGCTCTTAAGTGGTGGATGAGGAAGCCAGACAAAGAATGGCAGGAGGTGACATTCAGGGAATACAGGTAGTCCTCGACTTACAACGGTTCGCTTAGTGATTGTTTGACGTTACAACGGCACTGAAAAAAGTGACCTTATGCTAGGAGTCCCCAAGCTTGGCAACTTTAAGACTTGTGGACTTCAACTCCCAGAATTGTCTCCTGCAAGCACACCCCTCCCCTTTCGCTCCTCTTTATTCATTCCATTCACCGTCCACCTGAGCCTTTACTCCTTAGTTGACCTTTGTTCCTTAACTGTTCCCTTCTCCTGGCAGCTCTGCGCATGTGCACACTGGGAACAGGCTCCAGCTGCTCTTCTTCCCCACTGATCTCCGACTCCGAAGGCAGATGGCCCTGGCCCCATCTCTGCCTCCGATGCAGAGCCCTTGTCAGAGCCTTCCTCAGACTCCAGGGTTGGCCCATGTCCCCCCCACAACCTCCTCACTGTCCAAAAATTCTGCTGGCTGGAGAATTCTGGGAGTTGAAGTCCACAAGTCTTAAAGTTGCCAAGTTTGGAGACCTCTGCCTTACGCCCATTTTTCACACTTGCGACCTTTGAAGCATCCCCATGCTCACGTGATTTGACATTCGGACGCTGGACACTGACTCCCATTTATGACGGTTGCGGGGTCCCTGGATCATACGATTGATCCACTTTTGCGACCTTCTTGACAAGACAAGCCCATAGTGGTGGTGGTGGTGGGAGCCAGATTTCACCGCCCAGCCGGTTTATTCGGCCGCGATTCTCTTTAACAAAAGCGTGCCAAGAAAAGTCGTTAAAACACGGCAAAAACGTCTCACTTCAGCAACAGAAATGTTGGGCTCTATTGCGGTCGTAAGCTGAGGATTGCCTGTACAGGAAGAATATTAAAAAAAAAAGAAGTTCTAGGAAAAAAGAAAAGAGTCCGTTTTGTTTACCTCGGTTTATTTTTTTTCCCCTTGAGGTCACAAACCTTAACATATTGGGATCATATGTCTGCATTTCAAAAGGCAGAACGCACGTGTTTTGCTGTGTCACCGGTCGATCTCTTTCAGGGCTGCGACGTGTCACATGATGGGCTTTTTTTATTTTTAAGACATATGCCTGTTTGTTAGCTCAGGTTTCCACTCAGACGTCGGTTACTGCCGTTTAGTCAAGGAGCTGGTGGCTGATAATGGGGTTTTCTAAACCAGTTGGACATCCCCTGGGATTGTTTGGGAAAAACAGACCTCACATGGATCGAGGAAAGCTTACGAGCTGAGGCTGAGGTATTCCCGGTTCTACAAGGAAGTGGGTTTTTCGACGCATACATCCGAATTCTCCTTGAGGCAATGTGCGTTAGGTGAGTTTTCCAAAACTTTTACTGTCTCTGTCTCTCTCTCTCTCTCCCACCTCCTCCAAATCTGTATTTACATTTTAAACGGGGAACGTGTGTATTTAATGCCCATCAAGGTTTTGTTTTTTTTTGGTTAGGGCTACAAATTGGAGGAACAAAAGAGCGATTCTCTTTGCTTGCTGGGCGGTATTGCATGCCCCAAAATTGCGACATTGCTCTCCGCTCTCTCCTCAGTGGTGTCAATAACAGCTGTCCCTGTGCTGAATTTTCCTGGGAAGGCTGTCAGTGAAGAACGGTTGAAAGGATTAAATCCGAGAAAATGGCATTGGCTGAATGGGGTGATGCTTGGATCACCTCCCTGCGCAGGTCACCCTCTTCTGAGTCTCGGGATCGTGGCAACCTAAGTTTGTTAATCCAAGTTGGCCTGTGGAGGTACCACCCCCGAGGGGAGGTTTGTAGGTGGCCCTGATTCACATGGAGCTTTAGGAAGTTTTGTATGCAGGTGGTTCTCAACGATCACAACCGAGACCCCAAAATGTACGTTGCTAAGAGATTAAATCCGTTAAGTGAGTTTTGCGCCCATTTTATGACTTTTAAACCTGTCACACGGTCGTTGGCTTTCCCCACGGGCTTTGCTTGTCGGAAGGTCGCAAATTGGGACCACCCCTTGCCCCCGGGACAGTGACCGTCATAAATGGGAGTCAGCAGTCAAGCATCTGAACGTAAATCACGTGACCATGGGGGGTGGGTGGCTGCGAAGGCCGTAAGTGTGAAAAATGGACGGTCACTTTCCCCCCAATGCCGTTGTCAGTTTGGATGGCCCCTACGCGAATTGTCGTAAATGGAGGACTACCTGTGCTCTGTAGTTTTGGAAAGCTAAGAATTTTAATCTCCATAACTTGAGGAAGTGCGGGGAAAGAGAACACCGCAAGGTTTGTTGGGTTAATTTTGTGGCGTCCATGGCCATCTCTTCTTCTAGGCTTAACATACATGGGTATTTATCTATCTATCTATCTATCTATCTATCTATCTATCTATCTATCTATCTATCTATCTATCTATGAGCTGTGATGGTGCAATGGTCAGAATGCAGTATTGCAGGCTGACTCTGCCCACTACCAACAGTTCTATTCTCACCAGTTCAAGGTCGACTCAGCCTTCCATCCTTCCGAGGTGGGTAAAATGAGGACCCAAATTGTTGGGGGCAATATACTCTATAAACCGCTGTAAAGCACTGTGAAGCGGTACATAAGTCTTTAGTGCTATGGCTATTATCCTTTTAGCTTTGAGGCTTCTCCTGTCCATAAGCCGAAAGGACGACTTTGATCTTTGGATCCTTGGTGCTTTTGAACAAGATGGCATCTTTCTCCCTCACGTAGTGTTTTCGCCTGGCTCACCGGCTGCTTACCCAGATTGGTCCGATCAAAGCATTTTGTGTTGCTGTGTAGCTTCTTGTGTCATTCTCAAGAATGTCGGGGGAAAGCCTGCAGAATCTCCTTTGAACCCCTGGTTAGTGAGTCCCAGGCAATCTTTAAAAGGGAGACCAGCATCTTAACAAGCAGCAGAGAAAATTCCCTAGAATCTGATCCGTTGATTCTTTCCTGAAACCACAACGGGGGGGATATTTTTCTAAGGGCTTTGAAAAGGACCCTCCTGCTCCATTTACCTGCAGTTCAAGAGGGCCTATTCTGGATTGTGACGGCAGTTTTAATAGTTTACCTGAGGCAGCGGATTGAATGGCACGTTTGTCCGCTTATTAAATTAATTCTAGTTTCCCAGAACTGTTAGGAGCACAAAAGGATGGTGAAAAACGCCAGTGAGGAAATGCACGCTCTGTTTCTGTGCCCTTGGCAGAATGTGTCAGGCAGCTGGAAGGGAGACTGTGACTGCGTTACTTCCCAAATAAATGTTTAGTTTTCACCTTCCCGTCGGTCGTGACTTTCTCGTTATCCCATCGACTGGTATGCAGTAACCCTTGTTCTGGCTCCTGTGTGAATCTCACAGTTTGCACTATTGGCTTCTCCTGATGAAGAGGCCAACTTCGTTAGAAAGAAAAAAGGCCGTTGGTAGAAAACATAACTTTTCCTTCAGTTTTGTGGGTGTTTTTTCTTCTTCTTCTTCTTCTTCCTTTTTCTTCCTTAACTTGTTTTGCAGAATCCCCCGGGGTCCTGTACAGCAGCCCCTGGAGGATCGGATCTTCACTCCCACCGTCTCGGCTGTGTACAGCACGGTAAGGAGAACACGCAAGCAGCTTTTGCCAAGAGGCCTTTGTGTGTGTGTGTTGGGGGGGGGATGCTCTGATGAGTGAGAGGAGCCTCACCTGCCTCCTGCAGAGAATGAGCATCTGGACACCTGGCAGGTCCAGCAATAGGCCTTCCCTTCAGGTAAAACTCAGAATCGGGGGAAAGATCATTTGTCAAACGTTTATCAACGATACGAAAGACAGGAGAGTAATTCAAAATCGGACTCTTTGTTAGTTGGAGGAAGGGATTCGAATCGCTCTCTTCATCCAGCCTCTCTGGCCCCTCCAACTTTTGGAGAGCGATGCCTGCTTCACACAACTTCTTTGAGCTCCCCTCTCTTGTCAGGGTGTGCCACAGAACTGGATTCCTCGGGATCGAGTAGGAATTAGCTGTGCTAAAGATACGCGGTCTTTGGGTGGCCAGCCCACCCAAAGTCAAAAAGATCGTTTGTCAAGCGCTTATAAACGATACGAAAGACAGGAGATCTCTTTGAGTTTTGGAGGAGGATCAGCGGGAGGCTCCCCAGGAAGGGAAGAGCCAGGGGAGAAAGGACTCCCACCTTCCTCTTGAACCCAGGGCCCTATTGGGGCAGACGTCCCAAGTTCCTGCTTGCAGGGAGAGTCCATTCCCACCAGGAAGAGGATTATGGTCTTTTTCCTGGGAGAGATGTGGGTCAGGAGGCCAATCCATTTTGCTATGAGCCATTGCTGAGCCTGGGGAAATGCTGCGTTTTTAAGAAAGTGTATCGGCATCAGGGCACAGAAACTAGCTGGGTAGGAATAAGTGTAATTGCCAACATTTGTTTTTTTTTTTCCAATTAATACTTCTCTCAGAGCGGGTTAAGTGAAACTGCTGATGGGAAAGTGTGTGCAAATTACAAAAAAACAACAACAACAACTCAGCACATCTTTCCTTACTTGCATCCAGAGACCAGGGTGCTGTACTTGTTTGAAAGTTCACCTTGGACTCCCGGGGGGGTTTGTCTGGTAGGCAGTACTCATTGGTTTGGGTTTTCACTGGTAGCCAGTAATTTCCCAAACGGAAGACGTTTCTTTACTGGAAAAGTATAAATATAGTAACAAACGTTAGAAAGGCCTTTTCCTCTCTTCCTTGTAGACAGAAAGTAAAATGATCAATGTTGATAATTTGAGCATGGAACGCAGCCCAGAACTGCATCCTGTTAGAGGGAAGGTATCTCGTGGAAATAGGGGGGGGGGGAGAGGGGGGAGACCCAAAAAATATGCAGGTGCCCTTTCTAGTTCACATTGGGTGCAAACTAACATCGCCAGAGGTTGCCCTGCATGATATCCACCGGGATAGCCTGAAGGATGGAGCCAGACCAGGGTTGCTGGGGACGATGGGCTTGGCTGGGGGGGCTCCCTCTAATTGTGAAGAGGAGGCCTCCCCCAGGGAAGGGCAGCTCCTTCCAGCTAAAAAACCCCCAGGCCGCCGAGGGAAGGAGAGCCCGCTTTCTCCCACCTAAGGGTTGATCAAAGAAGATGATAATCTGGCGCTGTCCTCTTTAGAGCAAGCTTTGCTTTCTTGCCTTTGAAGCCAAGATGTTAATTAGATGGCAGACAAGGGTGATGTCCCGGTCTTTTATCTTAAAGCCTCGGTTTTTGATCATGGATCATCTCAGTTTAGCCAGGATTGGTGAGAATCCCTTTCTGGGGGATTTTCTTTGGAGGGTTTGTCCATTTGCTCACTTCCTTGCAGCCGTGGCCCGCTCAGGCTTCCACCCAGGTGGGCTGGCTCGTCTCCACTGAGGGCCACGGGTGTGTGTGTGTGTGTGTTATGTCTCTTCCTTTGTGAAGAAAATATCCAGCACCATTGAAAGAGACGGGGAGTTTTTTCCTCCCTGCCTTTTCTGTCTTAGAGAAGAGACTTCCGTTTTCCTCTGTCGGGTGAAAGTGGCTCGTTAAGAGACTTGGCTCTTCTTCTTCCTGGGATCGAACAGGATCCCGGGAGCCTCTCTGGAGCCAGATCCACTAACATAAATCAGTAGGGCGGGTTTTTTTTTTTCCAGCTGCTCCGAGGAGGAGCACAAGAAACGGGGTCCCATCGCCAGGGGTGCTTAACTCCGTGGAGACGGTATTTGTGCTCCGCTTTGGTTCCACTTAAACAGCTTCTCTCCTCGCAGGTTACGCAGGTGGCCAGGCAGCCAGGCCCTCCTGCCCCCTCCCCTTACTCTGCTCATGAAATAAACAAGGGGCATCCGGCCCTTGCCGCCACACCCCCCGGACATGCCTCCTCCCCTGGACTCACTCAGGTAAGATCGGCAGCTTCTCCTTTCGGGGATCTCAGCTGGCCTCCCCCAAACCTGTGAGGGGGCGTGTGTGTGTGTGTAATGTCAGGTTGGGCATGGGAGGTGGGCGGGGGGAGACCGGGCCGATGCCTCCACTGGCGGGGCGCTGCTCCTCTTGAATGGCCGGGGTCAGGTGCAAGGAGAACCCACCCCCCAGCCCCGTCCTCCCAACCACAGCTGGATTGCTCAGGGAGCATTTCACTCTCATCGCCCCCCACCCACTCCCCCAAAAACTTGTTTTATTCGAGGTTTCCTTTTGGCTAACAGATGGTGGTTTGATCCCCTCTCTGTACGTGCCTCCTGTCAGAAGCCATTCCCCCTCAAGGAAAGAGTAGAGAGAGGAAGGCTTGCAACGGTTAGCGCCTTGAAAAGCAGCAGCAGCAGCAGCAACTTAGGGTAAACCGAGGCCCGATGAAAGTTGGAGGCAGCACTAAAAGCAGCCATGCTTGCTGGTTCAGGATGGCACAGATTCCCCTCGGAAGGGGTTGAGCGGCTCTGGTCTTCCCAGCTGGAGTTTGGACCCCGAGGATTGAGCTGATGTCACGCAGGCCTTCGTCTCCCACTACAGCCATGGCTCCCGTGGGGGTGCCTTTTTTTGGGGGGGGGGGGAGCATGTTTAACTTCAGAGCCCGCAACAGTGAGCCTGGCAGGCCACTAGGACAGATTAATGAATGGGGAAGAAAGAAGCAGGCTAGTTTAGTCTTGTGCCACTTAAGCGGACAGCGGTAGCTCCCGAGAACGGTCCTGGAACCGGCTGCTGTGTCAAGCAGAGGCCCTCTCCTAGGCTGCGTTGGTTGCCCACCCGCTCCTGATGTCTCTGAAGAAAGGCCAGCACACCCCCTCCTCACCTTCCCCACATGCAGCTGGGGAAAAAACTGCACGACCCTCTCCTGAGCACCCAAAGCTACTTTCCCCTTAATTTTGTTTCTCCTGATTTCTAATCTGAACCAAGTGGCTGGCCCGGCCTTTGGGAAGAGGAGTCAATTTACTCGGCTCCTTCCCTCCGGTCGAATTTTAACCCCAGACCAGGGGCACCCTTTCCCCTCACCCAGGCCTGCCCCATTCATCGGCGGGTTGTCAGTAAAGGGCGCTTTTCTTTGTTTCTGGGTCCAAATAATGGTTAATCTTGCCTTTCTCTCTCTCCTCTACCCCTCCTTCCCTTCCCGTGTCAGGCCTCTGCCGTCCTTGCTTGCCCCGTAGTTGTGGGGTCGGCTCAAGAGTGGGATGTTGGGGGGGGGGGTCATTGTTGCTTTCATTCTAGGACACTTTCCTAAATGTGCTGGAGAAATTTACAGGTAGTCCTCGACTTACAGACACAAGGGAGCCCCCAAAATTACGTTGCTAAGCGAGACGTTTGGTTAAGCGAGCTCTGCCCCGTTTTATGACCTTCCTTGCCGCCGTTCGTTAAGTGAATCGCTGCAGCCCATACGTCAGTAGCCCACTTGTTAAGGGAGCCCAGCTTCCCCATTCACTTTGCTTTGTCGGGAGGTCGCGAAAGGGGATCATGTGACCTGCGGGGGGGGGGGCATGGTCATAAATACGAAGCGATTCGCCAAGCCTCTGAACGTTGATCCCATGACTCTGGGGAGGGAGGTTGGAAAAGTCGGAAAAATTGTCCTCAGTCACATTTTTTTTCGGTGCCGTTGTAACTTGGAACGGTCACTAAACAAACGGTTGTACCCTGTTCCCCTGAAAATAAGACCCAACTGGAAAATAAGCCCTAGTGTGATTTTTCGGGATGCTCGTAATATAAGCCCTACCCTGAAAATAAGGCCCAGTTAAGATTGTCAGCCAGACGGGACACATTTGGAGCCGTATTTCCTCAAAAAGAAGACCTAACCAGAAAATAAGCCCCAATGCGTCTTTTCGGAGCAAAAAAAATAATATAAGACCCGGTCTTATTTTCGGGAAAAACGTGGGTAATTCGAGGACTACCTGGACCTGCTGTTATTGGCGTTAAAGTCAGTGCTGTGCCGGTTTCCGTTGCAGATGCTTTGGCGAGTTGATCCCAGGAAGGTTTCTGAGCCCCCTTGGTCTCGGTCGACTGATGGGGTCTCTTCCCCCTTGGGCCATTTCTCTGGAGAACATACTGATAGGGTCTGTCCCCCAAATGGCCTGTCTCAACGCCTTCAGTTGCCCCTTTCCTACCCACCCAGACCCCATCGGGCTCGAGAGCAAGCGGATGGCTTCTTGGAGAATTGGGGGTGCGTCTGCCAATAGGAGCTTTAGGAAATGGCCCTGTCCCCCAGGAGTTTAGAGACAAGCTGGGCTCCTCTAGAGGGGGTTATTGGGGGTGGGGGTGGGGGGAGATGACTCTGGCACCTAGGGTCCAAAAGAAAGTTGGTGGGGTTCATGTTAACTAGAAAGTGGCCAGCTCTGTGCTGGGATCATTCCCAGGCTGAAGAGGAGAAGGGGGGAAACTGCTCCTGGAAACCTGGATGTGCTCTTTGTGCTTAGTAGTTGGCAAGAAGGAGAAGGAGACCCCCCCAAGGATGTGTAGAGCCCCCCCACCCATCTTGCAACGCGATTGGAGGGGAGAGGATGAACTTTCCTTGTTGCCCGTCTTCCTTCTGCCCCTTTTGCTCTCTCTCTCTCTCTTTCTCTCTCTCTGCCCCCTGTCGCTTTCCTCCTCTCTCTCACTTTCTCTTTCTCTCTCTGTCTCTCTCTCACTCTGTCACTCTCTTTCACTCTCGCTCCAGCAGCCAGGAGGGAGGAGGGACAGAAGCTTTCCACCCCACCCAAGAGCCAGCAGTCTTTTTGAAGATCCAAGGGAACTGGTGCAAAGGATTCTGGGATGTGGGATGGTGAGTCACAAGAGGAAATTAAAAAAAAAAAAAAAAAGATCCAGTGATGCCCGCTGGACCCAGCCGGGTCTCGGATTTTGTCGTGTGGACACAGCCACAGCCACACCCCCTCCTGCAGACCCCGTGCAGAGGTTCTTTGCGCAAGCCGTGTTCACTTTCGGATATACGGAGGAGGGGTCGGCCTTTTGGGCTGGTGGAGGCCTCTGGTTGCCTGTTTTGCCTCGGGAAGCAGAAGGTCCAGAGGTTCCCCCCCGTGAAATTCCGAGGGGGGGGAGTCCTTTCTCCACAGAAGGGGGGGGGCTGGTTGCGTTCCCCGGCCTTGGCGGTAACTGTCCAGGCGAGAGCGGGTTCTTCCTTCGGCCTGGTGGGTTCTCCGTTGTTCCCACTGGCCTCGGTTCCGAGCTCCCCAAAGGAGAACTTGGAAGGCGAAGAAGCCCTTTCAGGGACCAAGCAGGGAAAGGTGCTGATGGCGCAAACTGGACCTTGTTTGCTGCTCAAAAAAGGGCTGCCTTAAGCGAACCAATCTTAGAAACGTCCTGGAAGAATTCCGGCGTACGTATCCTCTCCTCTGTGCGCCCTCCGGGACCCCAGGCGCCCATCCTTCGCAGCCTTTCCCCCCTTTTTTGTGAGAGATCTCTGAGGAAAGGGGGGAAAAAACGCTTCCTCGTTGCTCATCCCATTTGCTGCCACGCCAGAAAACAGAGTGGGCTTCCTCCTCTGTTGGGGCTGGCAGTCCAGTTGGTGGCAGGAAATCCGTCGGCGGATGGAAAGCCGCTTTCTTGGGTTGCAGGGAGCCGTGGGTAGGAAGCCTGCTTGGGTTAAGCCAGTTTCCCCGATCCAGAAACCCAGGGAAGCCATGGGCCGTCTCGAGCGTTTGGAGTTCAGCTGCCTTTTCCAGAGTTGCTCCGACAAAAGTTCCCTCCCGACTTGTGTAAAGTAATAGAAAGGCTTGGATGATTTGGCGAGGGAAGGTCTGGCGGCCCTTAATGCTAACCAGGAGCTGGCAGGAACAGCGAAGGAGAAGGAGGAGGTGCTCCGTGGTGGGGATTTGAGCTTCTGGATAAATACCTCCCGCCCCGATTTACAGTATGATCCAAAAGTGCTTTGCTAAATCTTTGGCCTGACTTTCTGCAGAAATCTCAGCTACCAGTTTGTCAGGCTCTGCGCCTTTATCTGTATCCTCCCCTCGTTAAAAGAAAAAAAGAGCCTTTTGACATGTAAGCTTCACTAATTGCTTTAAATTAGAGTTAGGGGGAAGTGTAGTCATCCCCATCCCCCCCCTCCAATAAAATTAGCGCTTCCATCACTTGCTTGCAATCGTTTTTAATAGAAAAAGTTGTAAGTCTCACAGCAGGCTGCCATGGGTGAAAGCGGGATCAAAGCCCAGAGTAATTTGTCCTGCTAGGCTTAAGACAAGCCCAATCCAGATTTTTTTTTTCCTCCCCCCACCCCAAAGTTGCTAGAATGTTTAGGAACCTCTGCTCTAAATGGGTAAATTTACATAAGTCATCCAGCTGTTTGTCCTCTTCACCTTCCTCAAAATGTTTTGCCTGTAATTTAGAAATCCCAGTGGGAAGAGGAAGCAGCTTGATTTCGTTCATAACATGGTCGAAAAGGGTTAAGTTTTTCCTGTCTCTCCAAGAGAGAGAGAGAGAGAGAGAGAGGGAGAGAGAGAGGAGTGAGAGAGGAGAGAGAGGGAGGAGAGAGAGAAGGGAGGAGAGAGAAAGAAGAGAGAGAAGGAAGGAGAGAGAGAGAGAAGGGAGAAGAGAGAGAGGAGAGGAGAGAGAAGGGAGAAGAGAGAAGAAGAGAGAAGGGAGGAGAGAGAGAAGGAAATAGAGAAGGGAGGAGAGAGGAGAGAGAAGGAAGGAGAGAGAGAGAGGAGAGAGAAGGGAGGAGAGAAGAGAAGGAAGGAGAGAGAGAGAGAGAGAAGGGAGGAGAGAGAGAAGGAAATAGAGAAGGGAGGAGAGAGGAGAGAGAAGGAAGGAGAGAGAGAAGGAGAGAGAGAGAAGAGAAGAGAGAGAGAAGAGGAGAGAGAGAGAGAGAGAGAGACTCCTCCAGGAGAGCCTGACCCCTCCTGTGCTTGCCAGGCCTTGGGAAGCGTTCAGAGGGCCATAGGATCACGTCCCGGTACCTGCTACGTCCCGGGATTACCTGGAAAAGTCACATTTGCTGAGATTTGGTTTGGTTTTTATCACTGAAGGATGCGGAGAAAGGTTTTTCCTTTCCATAAATAGCCGTTGGAGCTCTCGGTGGAGAAAGGAGAGGCTTCCAGGAGCTTTAGTGCGATGGCATCGTCCCAGAGAGAGGATGGTCTTTGAGCCGAGCTGTTTTGGCAGCAGCTCCGCGAGGCCTCTGAATCGAGCTATTTCAGCGGCGTGGATGGCAGTGGGCTTCCTGAAAGAAGTCAGGTGTAGTTCGGGGACTTCCTGCGTTCATGGAGAGCGGAATGGAAACCCCAAGAGGGCTTCCCAGCGGATGGCATTGACCGACCTGTCCAGGCCAGCCCGAGGGTGGGACAGTTGAGGCAGGCCTGAGCTGAGGGGGTAATTCGGTGGCCCTGCTTGGGAGCCAGTCAGACACGGTGAGGAGGATGAGCCACAAGTGGCGCAGTGGTTAGAATGCGGTACTGCAGGCTCACTCTGCCCACTGCCAGGAGTTCGATCAAGTTCGATCTGACCAGCTGGAGGTTGATCCTTCCGAGGTCGGTACAACGAGGATCCAGATTGTTTGGGGGGCAATAGGCTGATTCTGTAAACCGCTTAGGGCTGCGAAGAGGGTATATAAATCTTAAGTGCTACTGCTGTTGGGCGATGCTTGGCAGGGCCGGGGGACTTCTGGCACCCTAGAGCGTGGGTATTTCCATGACGCTGGTGCTGTTGAGATTTGGAAACGAAAGAGCTGCCTGTGACTCAGCATTTTGTCACACACACACACACAGACACACACACACACAGAGTGATGCAACAGAGTTATGTCTGGTTTATTTCCAGCCCATCAAGGAGCATGGAGATCTTGTTGCACAGCAGGCCTAGTGGGTATCAACTAGTTTGGCAAGGCCGATAAAAATAGTTCTTTGCTCTTTGGCTGGACAAGGCTAAGAGAGGGCCGGAGGAAGGCTTTGTGGCGAGAGCATTCCTGGGAAGCTGAGGCATTCCTTCCGTGGACTTGCCAGCCTTCAGGTGCCACCAGCTTCTTTTTGCAACCCCGACTTCCTGTCCTCTGTTTTGATGACCAGTTTGCAAAAGAGGAGGGTCAAAAAATGGGGAACGTTTCGAAGAGCTGCCAACATTCAGGGTTGCTGCTCTGGGGGAAACGAACAAACCAGGGTTAGCTGCTTCTGCCTGCTTCCTGCTTTTTGAGACCAGAGCAGACTAGCCCGGCTTAGAGACGTTGAAAGTTTTCTTCCTGCCCTCCCCTTGAGTGCAGCACAGGGCTCCCCCTTAGTCGGCGCCCTCGGTTTAAACGAGGATTTCCTGCCCACTCCTTGACGGCAACAGCTAAATTGGCTTCTGCTTTCAGGGCAAGAGATGACAGCTCAGTCAAATTGGTTTCTGCCCAGAGATGCATTAACCGCTTGTTGATATAGTCAAGGCAAAGTGGGATCGGATGAGCGTTTGGGTTTATTGAGCCTTCCCAAAGAACGGTATGAGGCCTCAAGTCGAACGGTTAATGGCTTCGTGCACGGGAATGGCCCAGGATAAGAGACTCCATGCTCAGCATCACAGCCTCGGGTGTGGCAGAATTCGAGTCTCCGCAAATATGAAAACATTTAGGCGCTTTTATGCTCCCTGGTTCTTGCTCTCGTTTGTCCTAGCTCAGGCATCTTCAAACTTGACAGTTCTGAGACTTGTGGACTTCAACTCCCAGAATTCCTCCTCCTCCAGCCATGTTAGCTCAGGAATCCTGGGAGTTGAAGTCCACAAGTCTTAAACTTGCCAAGTTTGGAGACCCTTGGATTAGGTAGATGACAGACAGACAGACAGACAGACAGATAGAGTTAGATGATGGATGGATAGATGGATAGATAGATAGATAGATAGATAGATAGATAGATAGATAGATAGATAGATAGATAGATAGATAGATAGAGAGAGAGAGATGGATGAGAGATAGAGAGATAGAAAGATAGAAGATAGGTACTGTAGATCAGGGGTCTTCAAGCTTGACAGCTTTAAGACTTGCGGACTTCAACTCCCAGAATTCCTCCTCCTCCAGCCACGTTAGCTCAGGAACCCTGGGAGTTGAAGTCCCACAAGCCTTAAAACTTGCCAAGTTTGGAGACCCTTGCCTTAGCCGTTCTTGGAAGAGTTGGCTCCCGGATCTCTTGTCTGTTTGAGGTGCATGTGGGGGGGATCTCCCCTCTTACCGTCCTAAGATTCCTCCCCTCTTAACGTCGAATGTGGTGCCAGGGCATGCTTGAGACGGGGAGGCAGGCCAGCCAGCCAGCCCGCCAGCCCAGGGACATCAAGGCGAGAAGGGCCAACGAGTGATCTCCACTTGCCTGGAGGACTCTCCGGGAAGAGCAGCTTTTAGGAAAGTAAGCCTGCCCAGGGGATTGCAAGACCCTTCCTTTACTGCTTTCCGATGGAACTTCTCCCTCTTTCGTGCCCAGGCTCTGTTGGGAACCAGGGGGGAGAGCTGCCCAGGGGACTGGGAGGCGGCTAGGGGCCAGTCAAGAGTCCTCGTGGGGATGGGGTGGAAGGAAATCCCGGCTCCGTCCCTTTGCCAACGTTGCTTTCTCTTTTCTGCGGCAGGCTCCATACCCCACGGGACAGAACGCAGCGCCCACTACGCTGGTGTACCCCCAGGCCCCTCAGGCGATGAGCACGCAGCCTCAGACCCGCTCTCCGGTAAGAAGACCGCCCCTCTCGGCTCAGCGCGGCCCTTTTTTCAGTCCCAACAGGGGGGAGGCCCGGCCTCTTCTCGCCTCCCCTCTGGCACGGCAGCTGCTGCTGCGGGCAGAAGAGTCCCTGCTTCACTGTCATTTGGGAGAATGGGGGGAAGGACCCAAGACTCCGCTCCTTGGAGCCCTGCTCCTCTTCCCCCACCCCCAGCTCCCCAGTGCATTTCTGCCCCTGTCTCTTGTGTTCCTCGTTGTCTACGCTGCAGTGTAAATGCGACACCTCCTCCCCTCCTCCCCACCCCCTGCCTTCCTTTTCTCCGGGCACCTTTAGGGTTTCTGCAAATGGTGTGTGGTCTGTTGCCAGAGGAGCTTGTGCCACCGCCCTGCCCCTACGTCCCTGGTGATCCTTGGCCATTTTGCAACCATGAGGCTGTGCCTTTCAAAAAATGACAGCTAGCTGTCCATCCTCTGCCCTTCCTCGTCTCTCTCTCTCTCTCTCACACACACACACACACACACACACACACAGAGCCTTTGGGATGGAGAAGCTCTGTGCCCTTTGCTTCCAGCTGCCTGTCTGGCTTCAAGGTAGGGAGGGGCAAACAAACACACACACACACCCCGCCCTCCAGCTGATGCTTCCTTAAGCCAGCCTCCCACACCGACTCACTCACACCACCCCCCCAGTCTTGATCTCTGGAGAGCCAGTCTTGGAGGACTTGTTAAAGAAGTGAGCAAAGTTAAGGATCGGTGGCGGGCTAGAGGAAAGGGGCTGACCTGCCCCCAGGGGTGCCTCTCTAAATTAGTTTTCTTGACAGCCCAGCAGAGCTGTGCCCATCCCTTGCCTTGGCCCCTGGAAGCGGAGGAAGGTTTTGGAACAGAGTCCAGTTTACAGGTCCTTGGCAGGAAGAGGCTGGATAAAATACTACCTTGTAAGCAATATGACAAACTGTACTCCTTCGTGCAGACGAGTCAGTCAGTCGTGCCCACGGCACTGCTTCCATTCTGTCCCCCCACCCACCCACCCACCTTTTTTTTTTTAATTTCCTCCCCCCCATTGTTGACTGATCTACAGAAAAGCCCTGATTTTCCTTTTGGGGCATTTAACGTCCGGCCCAGGTTGGCTCTTCCTGACCCCCGGCAGGCTCAGAGGCCCGTTAACTCTCAAGGCAGGGAGACCTGGAGACAGACAGGGTTGCCAACTCGAACCAGCTGCCCCCAAAAAGGCTCAACGGCGTTTTTCTAACCCTGGCTGGGAGGTTGCGGGGGTGCACGTGTGTCTTTGAATCGCGCCGATCGAGGCAAAATTGGCAACTCTCGGATCGGCAGCCCCTCAAAGCGCAGATCCCGGAGAAGATCCCGGGCGTAGAAGCTGCCTCTAAAAGTGGTCAGCCATTTTTCTGTGGTCATGAACAATTTCCCCCTAAAATACTACCCTGTGTGCAATTTTTCTTGCCATCTGTTGCCTCTCATTGCCACCCCATGACTAAAAACTTGCTCACGTAACATTTCATTCCCCCCTTCCACAAGTCCAAAACAAATGCAATTTTGGCTGCTCTCCAATCCCTCTTGCATTCTGTTCTGGGTTTGGTTGCATTGGTTTCTCACCCCCTCCAAGGCCCCCCACCCCACCCCAAATCCTGCCCCATCCACAGGTGGTGCTGAGGGGCGGGCAGGGGTCACAGCTGGTGGCCTTGTGTCCATTCCCCTGCTGGGTAAATGAAGGGCAGCAGCACAAGACTTTCTTCCCCTTTGGGGGCCACGGGGCCACGGTGGCACCTCCTGGATACCACAGGCCCGTCCAAACCCTCGTCTCGCCACGTAGTGCCAGCTCGTGGCAGGCCTGGCCTGCCAGTTTGTACGTGCCACGGTGACGTAGTGGTTAGAGTGCAGTACTGCAGGCTATTTCTGCTGACTGCCGGCTGCCTGCAATTTTGCAGTTCGAATCCCACCAGGCTCAAGGTTGGCTCAGCCTTCCGTCCTTCCGAGGTCGGTAAAACGAGGAGCCCAAATTGTTGGGGGCCATAGGCTGACTCTGTTAAACCGCTTAGAGAGGGCTGTAAAAGCACTGCGAAGCGGTATGTCCAAGGGCTATTGCTCTTTTACGGCCATTTGACCAGAGTTGCCAAACCACTCAGCTGGGGCAGTGAAGGGCAGTTCCCAATTGTTGGAACGTTCCTTAAGCGTTGGAGCCCCCCCCCTTCCCAACTACATCCTAGCCTCCAGTAGGTGACACTGGGAGCCTGATTGACACACACACACACACACACACACACCGGTCTCCCCTTAGGAAATGAACCCTTGAAATCTCCAGTGACTACAGTTTGTTGTGTTGCTTACAGCTCCGGAGGAAGAGGTGGCCAGTAGCTGAGGGCAGCCAGCAGGAAGAAGCTAGGCTGGGTGGTTTCTTTCCCTAAAGTTGTGGCTCGAGTTGCTCTTTGCGTAGCTTAGCATCTTCAGGTTTCCCAGAAGGCTTTGCAAAGGCAGCGGGGGGGGTGAGGCCCTTCCTGTGTGGATCTAACCAGGTCCGAGTGCTGGAGAAAGCTTGCGTTGCGCGTATCTGAATGGAGAGGAAAAGGCTGGGCGGGCAGGAGGTGCCGTTTGCTGGAGGTGTAGGGGGTGGCTGGGTAAGGCTGGCCCTTATCTCCTCCAATCCTGGGGGCCTTCAGAGCGCCCCCTCCAGGAAGAGGAAGTGGCCTTGTTGCCTGCTGGCGCTCTCTCCTCTCCAGCCTCCTCCGTAGGATTTGGGCAGATAAATTATCATTGCAGTTGTACAGAGAACAAAGGTGGAGGCAATTTTTTTTTCTCCCGAGATGGTCCCGTCTGCAGCTACTCTGGATTTATTTCAAGCACCCCCCCCTAGCCCGCAACAGGCAAGAACAATTAAAAAAAGAGGCAGTCAGGAAAGACTTAGTGCCCCTCCCCTCAAAAAAAGGAGAGAGAAGACAGATGTGTGACCCCCGTCAACTTCCATCACTCCCTGGTGCTTTTCACGGCCAGCGGTTGTGCCGAGATGGTGCCGGAGAGGAGGAGGAGGCGACTCCTCCCGTGGCTCAGGGACGAAGGGCCGGCAAGGAAAGATGGCCGCTCTTTGGATGGGTAGCCGCTGACCGACAGGCCGGGCTGTTCAAATTGAAGCCAAGGGCAGGGCGGGGCAGGCCTGTCCTGTCCCCTCCCTCCACGTTCAGACCCCAGTTGCTGCTGTGCCTGGGAGGGGAGGGGATCCCTTGGGAACACTCAGCTTGATTGCCCCCCACGCACCAGTGGGGTGGGCTCTCCCAGGGCTGGACAACTCCCTGTCTTGGCCACAGGTTCACCCAAGTTGTGGAGGGGGGGCGTGGGTCAGCCGGGGTCAGCCGTGCCCCTCCCTCCCTCCCTCCGTGTCCTGCAGCTGTGCTTCTGTTGTAGTGCTCTTTATTTCCTCATCTGTCATTTATGCATCCCCCCCCCCTCCATGGGTTTCATTGGCATAGAGTGTGACATTTTTGCCTTTTGTGGTGTTTCTGACTCTCTGTGCCTTCCCTTTTTTTGTGTGTTTTTGTTTCTCCCGCTTCTCCTCAGTTCGCAGCCGGGCCTCGACCTGCCCACCACCAGGTACGGTACCATCCTTGACCTCCCCTCCTCTCTCCCTCTTTCTCCCTCTGCTGCAGACTGGTGGGGGGGTGGAAGGGGAGGGGCATTCTGGCATCCTCCCGCTAATTCTCAAGGATGTTCTTGGGGAAGCTCTGGGCGCCCCCCCTTTCCAACTGCTACTAATTCTGTTGCTTTTCTGGACAAACCCCCCCCCCAAACATTCCTCTTCCGCTTGGCCTGAAGAGGGTGGTCTCAGCGCTCTTGGTGCTTACTCGACCCTTTGAGAGGATAGGGGGAGGGTTTCCCAGTCTGTGGAGTGGGGAGACCTGACCCCCCCCCTCAACCCACTACCGCTTCCTCCCCCTTGTGTAAAATCAGGATTTATACCTGCGGATTTTGGGGTGTGTGTGGGAGGGGTTGTGTCTAATACAGAAGAGATGCAGCCAGTGGCGCTGCTGAATTGCAGTTAGGAGGGCAGAGCCCTGGTCTGAACGGAGCCTGAGACCGGCAAACCTGATAGGCAAAATGTCACCCGAAGTTGGGGTTTCTGGCCTGAGCCGAGCGTCCGCGAGTCTCACGGCGAGGATGCTAAAAAGTGGTGAGGATTGTGTGACCCGGCACGGTTTAACTCGGGTCACCTCTTTCTACTTAACACTTAATATTGGGGTTCCATGGGTGTCACCCAGGAGGGTCAGGGTTGCCACTTGGCTAAAGAGAGAAGGGAGGGAGGGAGGAAGGGAGAGAGAGGGAACAAGGGAAGGGGAAAAGGAGAGGAGAGAAGGAGAGAAAGGAGAGAGGGAGGGGGAGAGAGATGAGAAAAGAGAGCGGAAGGGGGGGAAGAAGAGGGAGGGAGGGTGGGAGGAAGAGGAGAGAGGGAACAAGGGAGGGGGAAAGAAGGAGAAGAGAGGGGGAGAGATGAGAAAAGGAGGGGGAGGGAGAGGATGGGAGGAAGAGAGGAGAGAGAACGAAGGAGAGGAGAGAGGGAGGGGGAGAGAGATGAGAAGAGAGAGGGGCTTCTCCTTTCTCCTCTCCCTCTCTATGGCCCCACTTCTGTGTCGTTGAGGATTAGAAAAGGACCACTTAGGCCGTTGTAGGTTGAGGCTGTTGGCTGAGCCCCCACCCCCCCCTCTCTGGGGGTGGGCGGAGAGTCACAGATCTGGACTGATAGGGAAGCCTGCCTCCTGACCCCCTGAGGGCTCTTTCCCTGGACCAAAAAGACGAGACGCACATCTGCTTAATGCGCTTGATGAATTATATGCAGAGGTTACCGTGCCATACGTTGTATGGCACCTGGACGCAATGAAATTAAAAGATGCAGCTAGAAATAATGAAAGGCAGTCTGGTCCCAGAACTGGACGTTAGTGGAGAGTGGATCAGAAGAGATGCCACCTGCCAAGTGCTGATGAATGTGCCGGCCGTCATGGAAGATGCCCGGCGCTGTTGTCAGGATCTCCGGACCGCAAGCGGACTCCCGGGAGGCCAAAAGCGGTGGCTTTTGGAGCAGCGAGGTCATCAGACCCAGGGCTGCCATTACGGACCCATGTCCCTCATCTGATGCGAGCACAGACGTTGCATCGCTTGTGGGATCATCTTGTCATTTGACACCTCCCCCTCCCTCCCCAATAAGCCCATAAAACTTTGGGTCGGTTTGATGGATGCTGTCTTGCCTGTCCTCCCCTCCCAGGGCCTTTCGCTCATTACCCTTCCGTGTCCCCGGCTTCTACTTGGGTGGCGCCTGCCGTGACATTGGTGCTGAGCCATCCTTCTGCAAACCCCTCGCAGGCAACTAGCACAGTGATGGCTAACCTTTGGGGGCTCCTGTGCCAAAAATTGTGCAGCGCTTGCATGCTCGCGCCGTGTGCCAACACCCAGAAAGCAGTGCGCGCGCCCACCCCCTACGCATGCGCACGCGATCCCAACCCCCCACCCCACCCCGCGGCCCCCTTACCTACACTGCACCTCACGGCTGATTTTCGGCCAGTTTGAGGCCTTTCAGCCTCCCAGAAGGCTTCTGCAGGCTTTGCAGGTCGAAAACTAGCCCCGTTTCGTCACTTCCGGTACTGTCGGAAAAAACAGGAAGTGACCAAACGGGGCTAGTTTTCAGCCTGCAGAAGCCTTCCTCGAGCTTCTGGGAGGCCGAAAAAGGCCTCAAACCCGCTGAAAATCAGCTGCGAGGCGCATGCATGTGCAGTAAGTTTGCCTACAGCTCGCGCGCCAGCACAAATGGCTCCGTGTGCCACCTGTGGCCCGCGTGCTATAGGTTCACCATCACGGAACTAGCATGCCTGCTTGCACATCAGGGCGCGCAACACAAAGCTGTTAAGAAACAACCGTGGGCAGGGGAAAGAATGAACGATTGTGGGTGACAAGAGATGGGGGGGAAGCCTAAAACGGCTGCTTCCCCACAGGCTTAGAGGGGTCGGGCGAAGACCTCTGCCAGATCTGCGGGTCTCCCGCAGCTCTCCCTTGGCTTGAGCTCCAGCCGACCGGTCAGCGGCTGGGGTGGACGCATCCTGCAGTGGAGATGCTATCCCGGCCTTGTCGTGTTGGGCAGAGCAAGGGGAACAATGGTCTTCCTCTCCTGTTCTTTCCTCAACTTACGACTCAAAAATCACTGCTGCTAAGCGAGACGTTGGTTCTGTGAGGTTTGCCCTGTTTGGCGACCTTTCCAGTTATTCAGGGACTCACACGGTCGTTAAAGTCAATCCGGCTTCTCTTGTTTGACTTTGCTTGGGTCGGACGGCCGCCCAAAGGGGGATTATCGTGACCCCTGCGACCGTCGTAAATTGGAGTCAGTTGCCAAGTACCTGGATTTTAATCCCATAGGGATGTTGCAACCGTCGTAAGCATGAAAAATAGTCATCGGTTGCTTTCCCCCCCCCCCTAATTGTAAGTCAAGGACTACCTGTATTAGACGGGCCAACAGGTGAGTGCTAGGTGAGGGAAACAGGCGGAAGTGTATATTTTTCGGCTTCCGTGTTTCCATAGAGCGGAGCGGAGCTTTCTAGGGGCAGCTAAGGTGCCCAGCTCTCTCCTGGCCTGGGCAGGACAGCGTCTCAAAGAAAAGCAGCAAAAAGGAGAAGTGGCGCAGTGGTTAGAGTGCAGTACTGCAGGCTACTTCTGCTGACTGCCTGCTGCCTGCAATTTGGCAGTTCGAATGCCACCAGGTTCAAGGTTGGCTCAGCCTTCCATCCTTCCGAGGTGAGTAAAACGAGGACCCAGATTGTTGGGGGCAAAGAGGCTGACTCTGTCAACCGCTTAGAGAGAGCTGTAAGGCACTGTGAAGCGGTATGTAAGTCCTGTTGCTATTTTCCTTCCTTCCCTCCCTCCCTGTGGTTAGAATAGGATATTGCAGGCAAACTCTGCCCACTGCCATCAGTTCGATCCTGACCGGCTCAAGGTCGACTCAGCCTCCCATCCTTCCAAAGTTGGTCAAACGAGGACCCAGGTTGTTGGGGGCAAGAGGCTGACTCTGTGAACCGCTTAGAGACGGCCGCAAAGCACTATATAAAGTGGTGCAGATGTGCTATTGCTATTAAAAGATGCTCCTGCCCTCTTTTGCCCTCCCATGACTCAGGAGTGGTTGCGCCAGGGTTAATGCTGGGCCCTGGTGGCATTTTCTCAACCAGGTCTCTATTAATCCCTGATTGGCAGCGCAGGACCCTGGATGCTGG
Source organism: Notechis scutatus (assembly GCF_049901735.1). Taxonomy (NCBI): domain Eukaryota; kingdom Metazoa; phylum Chordata; class Lepidosauria; order Squamata; family Elapidae; genus Notechis; species Notechis scutatus. The sequence continues at coordinate 6,741,714 of NC_142024.1, read as the reverse complement.
AGTGGGGGGTGGAGAGTGAGTCCCAAGGATCACTGATTGTGTGGCTCCTGTCCTATCCACCCTCCTCAGGGTGTGTGTGTGTGTGTGTGTGTGAACACCGCTGCTTCTCCAAGAAAGGTGAAGTGGGAACTGGCGCCTTGAGGCCCTTTCCCGGGTCCCAGGCTGGCCTCTGTTTGGGCTGAAAGTGCCCTGTATGGAGGGCTCTCTGCCCCCCCCACCCCCCCACACACACACTGTAAAAAAAGGATGTTGAGATTCTAGAAAGAGTGCAGAGAAGAGCAACAAAGATGATTAAGGGACTGGAGGATAAAACATACGAAGAATGGTTTTGTCTAGTCTGATGAAAAGAAGGTCCAGGGGTGACATGATAGCAGTCTTCCAATATCTCAGGGGCTGCCCCAAAGAAGAGGGAGTCAAGCTAGAGAGAGAGAGAGAGACAAGAAGCAATGGGTGGAAACTAATCAAGGAGAGAAGCAACTTAGAACTAAGGAGGAATTTCCTGACTGTGAGAACAATTAATCAGTGGAACAACCTGCCTCCAGAAGTTGTGAATGCTCCAACACTGGAGGCTTTTAAGAAGGGATTGGACAACCCTTTGTCTGAAGGGGTGTACGGTTTCTTGCCTAAGCAAGGGGTTGGACTAGAAGACCTCCAAGGTCCCTTCCAACTCTGTTATTCTCATTCTTGTCACAAGCCAATCCGATGTTTGGCGCGCCTGGTTGCTCTCCGTTCTGCCATGCGCTCTGGGGTTGGGGGTGTCTCCCAAGGCAGCCCAGGCCTGGGAAATGGAAATCCTTCCTCCCTGCCAGCAGCCCCTGAGTAGGACTTGATGCCCTCACATACCTGGGGCTGCCGCCCTGCGGTAGAAGCGGAAATCCCAGGAAGGAGGGAGAGGCAACCCAGGCAGCCCCAGGAGGTTGCCGCCTGGCTCCTCCTGGAACAGATCATGTTGGCGCCTGGCGGGCAGGCAGCTCCGTCCAGGGTGATGCCCTTGGTGCCTTGGAGGTTAGCTGGCCAGGCCGAGGGCGGCGGGGGGGGGGCGGGGTCCTCCGTTGCATGCTGGCCCCCTCCCTCCCTCCCCAGGAGTTGACCGTTCAGCTGTTCCACCGGCTTTCTTTTTATTTCCTGCTGCTTCGTTGTTGAAGGGAGGATTCAGACCGATCCAGGTAAACTTTCCCTACTGGCTCTGCATGGCCCCAACTGCCTCTTTGGTCACCACCCTCATTTAACGGTTGGGTATTTTAATGCTTGCACTTTGCGCGCTCACACACACACAAACGCGAGAGACATAAGAGCCTACAAGTTAAAAGTGCCATCTTAAAACCAGAGCTCCCACCGGTCGGCCTGGGGGAAACGGGGATGAGACATCAAGTGAAAGGCAGGCTGCCACCCTTTTTATATCTTTGTTCACGAGGTTAGGACCGGCACCTCCTCTGGGTCACCTCGGAGAAGGTCCCAACTGCCTCCTGCCCCTGGCTGGCTGTGCCAAGAGGGTTCGGTTCTGGGTTCTGCTTCGTTCCCGCTGCTTCAGGGACGCGGGGGGCCTTCTCGAGCAAGGGCTGCCTAGCTTTCCATCGGGAGAAAGGTGCCAGTGATCCACTAAACCCACCGGGTTCCTTGCTTGCCTTCCCTCCCTCCCACCCCACCCCCTCTTTTCCCCAGTTTTTCCAGAGGCCTCAAATCCAGCCCCCTCGAGCTACGATCCAGAACAGCAGCCCCTCCCTCCGCCCAGGCGCACAAACCCCTACGGCTGTCTATCAGGCCAATCAACACATCATGATGGTCAACCACCTCCCGATGCCCTACCCGATGCCTCAGGGGCCCCAGTACTGTATTCCACAGGTAAGGGGGCCGCAGCCCCTTCTGCTGGGCCCGGTGTGTGTGTGTGTGTGTGTGTGTGTGAGTGAGTGGGGAGGTATCTGTGCTGTGGGCGTCCTTCCTCCCCCTCCCTGCCTTTGCCAGTTTTTGGCCGGGGATGCCGCCCTTGTAAAAGCCCCACAGCAGGTGGCTTCACCAGGTGGGCATCGCAAGCCCTTAGCGCTCCTGGCAGGGAGAGGGCTGCGTTTTCCTGGCTGCTTCTGAAGGAGGAGGATTAGGGGGCGGTTCAGCGAAGGCAGGTTTTGCCTTCTCTCATGCTTTCCTGCTTTGCATCCTCCCGAGGGAGGGAGGAGTATTTTCTCCTTTCTCACCTGTTGTGTCCTCATGCCCGATGCCTTTCCTCCCGCAGTATCGGCACAGCGGTTCTCCTTACGTGGGCCCCCCCAGCAGTATCCTGTTCAGCCCCAGGGCCTGGCCCCTTTATCCAGGACCGGGGCCTGGAGAATTCCCCAATGCCTATGGTAAGACGTTCCCTTAGCGAAAGAGGCTGTTTCTGGTCCCCTTTTCCCCTCCCCTTCGCGCATCTGTCCAGCCTTGGGGACTCCCGGCTCGGAAAGGGTTGGCTGGCCCGAAAAATGGCTCCGTTCAGACCCAGCCAGATGTGGTCTTCTTCTTCTTCTTCTTCTTCTTCTTCTTCTTCTTCTTCTTCTTCTTCTTCTTCTTCTTCTTCTTCTTCTTCTTCTTCTTCTCCTTCTTCTTCTTCTTCTTCTTCTCTCTTCTCTCTCCTCCTCCTCCTCCTCCTCCCTCCTCCTCCTCCTCTCCCTCTCCTCCTTCTCCTTCTCCTCCTTCTCCTTCTCCTTCTCCTTCTCTTCTTCTTCTTCTTCTTCCTTCTTCTCTTCTTCTTCTCTTCTTCTTCTCTTCTTCCTCCTCCCCTCCTTCCTCCTCCTCCTCCTCCTCCTCCTCTTCTCTTTCTCCTCCTTCTTCTCCTTCTCCTTCCTCTCTTCTCTTCTCCTTCTTCTTCTTCTTCTTCTTCTTCTTCTTCTTCTTCTTCTTCTCCTTCTTCTCCTCCTCCTCCTCCTCCTCCCTCCCCCTCCTCCCTCCTCCTCCCTCCTCCTTCTCCTCCTCCTCCTCCTCCTCCTCCTCCTCCTCCTCTCCTCCTTCTTCTTCTCCTTCTCCTTCTCCCTCCTTCTTCTTCTTCTTCTCTTCCGTTCCAGGAGCCCCTTTCTATCCGAGCCAGCCGGTGTACCCGTCAGCGCCCATCATAGTGCCTACCCCTCAACAACAGCCGCTCCCACCCACCAAGCGGGAGAAGAAGACGGTAAGCGTCCTCCGGTGGTGATGGTGGGTGGGGCTTCCCATGGCTGGAGCGGTTGACCGGCCAAAAGGCCAATCTCGGCTGCTGGAGGCAGCGTCCCTGAGGGTTGGCATCAAGCACCTCACTGCATTTCGGCAGCTCGATCCTCACCAGGCTCAAGGTTGATTCAGCCTTCTGTCCTTCCGAGGTCGGTAAAACGAGGACCCAGATTGTTTGGGGAGGGGGCAAGAGGCTGACTCCGCAAACCACTTAGAGAGGGCTGTAAAAGCCCTGTGAAGCGGTATATAAGTCTAAGGGCTATTGTTTAGAAGAACAGGAAACCAATATCTCAGGGGTTTGCCACAAAGAAGAGGGAGTCAAGCTATTCTCCAAAGCACCTGAAGGCAGGACAATGGGTGGAAACTCATCAAGAGGAGAAGCAACCCAGAACTAAGAAGGAATTTCCAGACAGTTAGAACAATTAATCAGTGGAACAACTTGCCTCCAGAAGCTGTGAATGCTCCAACACTGGAAGTTTTTAAGAAGAGGTTAGGTAACCATTTGTCTGAAATGGTGTAGGGTTTCCTGCCTAGGCAGGGGGTTGGACTAGAAGACCTCCAAGGTCCCTTCCAACTCGGCTATTCTAACTTTTTGATGGTACAGGGAATGGCAGGGTGTTTAGCTCTTCGGTGGAGGGCATCTGAGGGTGATCTCTACTGCCTGGGCATCTTCAACGGTGCCAAACTGGGTTAGGCTTGGCCTCCCGAGTAGAAAGGACTCAGTGGCTTCCTTGTTTTTTTCGGGCCAGATCCGCATCCGGGATCCGAATCAAGGGGGAAGAGACATAACGGAAGAAATTATGTCCGGTGGAGGGAGCAGGAACCCCACGCCTCCTGCTGTCCGGCCCACCTCGACCCCTACGCCGCCCCAGGTAAACAGCCCCTCCTCTTCTCCCCCCCCTCTCCTTTCTCCAGAGCAATCCGCATTGCAAACATGGGGTTTTGGAAGGTCTGCTTAGTAGCTCCTGCTGTGCCTCTGCTGTCCTAAAGAGAGAGAGATTGGGGTCTCCAGTATAAGTAGTTCCTCGACTTACGACCACAGTTGAGCCCAAAATTTCCATTGCCAACGGAGACCGTTGTTCAGAGAATTCTGCTCCATCTGACAACCTTCCTTGCCACCGTTGTTAAGTGAATCGCTGCAGCCGTTAAGCTAGCGACACGGCCGTTAAGCGAATCCGGCTCCCTCCCCCATTGGACTTTGCTTGTCCAAAGGCCGCCCAAGGGGATCATGTGACACACACCCTTTTCTTACCCCCGACCCCCACCCTTGGGATGCTACAACTGTGACAAATCTCGAGACGGTTGCCAAACCTGAATTTTCATTGTGTGACCACGGGGGTGCTGCCACAGTCGTACGTGTGAGAAACGGTCACCAGGCATTTTCTCAGCGACGACGTGACTCCGAGCGGTCGCTAAATGTACTGTTGTACGTCGAGGACTTGCCTGCAGTTCTTTGTCTTTCAGAGCTTTGCAAGGCTGTCTTCTGGGCCCTTGTGGGTGCGGCAATTGTGGGGCTGGAAAGGAATGGATTTGATCTATGTACGCTTCCCACCTGGAAAGCTTCGGGGGTCTCTAAAGGAGCAGCAGCCCCGCCCTGTCTCTCCCTCTACCTGTTCTGACCCAGGCTCCCCGAGACAGTAACAATCACACGCTGTTCCCCCAAAACCTTTGTTTTTTTTTTTTCAACAGCTGTATGTGCATTCACAGCCCGTAATGAGTCCCAAACAGTTTGAGAATAGCCAACAGAAATTGTGCCACAATCTTTCGGGATAAGGCTGATAAGCACCCACCTTTATCTCCCTTGAAATGCTGCCCACAACTAAATTGCCAATTAGCTGTACGAGGCCAAACGGAGCACAAAGTCAACACAGAGCTTTAGAGTTTAAGTCGACCAGATTGAACAAAGTTGCTTCCTGCAAAGGCTCCTGTCCCTTTGCTCCTCCTTTAGGTCTTATGGGAGGGGCCAATCACCTCCAAGCCTTACTCCCGAGTCGCCCCTTTTGTCTTAACTGTTCTTGCCTTCTGGCAGCTCTGCGCAAGCGCTCACTGGGAACAGGCTCCCCTTGTTCTTCTGCCTTGCCGCTGCCAGATTCTGGAGGCTCCGGAGTCAGCACATAACTCAGATGGCCCTGGCTCCATCTCTGTGTCAGACTCAGACCCCTCAACTGAGCCCTCCCCAGACTCCCAAGACTGGCCCATGTTCCTCCCCACTGTCTGACTCTGCTGCCAGCTCCGCAGGTCGACAGCGGACCACAACACAGCCCACAACTGAACAACCCCGGACAGCCACAATGTTCAGCTGCAGGGATCTTGCAGCAATGGGGCTGTCCGTGGCCACAGCATCCGTGGCGGACAGCTCCCTCTCTTCCCCCTTTCCTTACTGCATCCAGTGGGTCAGTCCAGACCTCTGGTAGACCCTTCCCCATCTTTCGATGAAGGGCAGGGAAATTCCACGGGCTTCTCAGGGGAGGTCAGCCCCCTGGCGATGCCCTTCTCTGAACCCAAAGAGAAGGAGCGATGTGGGGTGGGTTGGCGGCTTATCTAGCTTGCCTGGGGTTTTACATCATTCTACCCTTGTTCGTTTCTGACCAGGCCGTTTTAGAGAATTGGCCCATCAGTTGAACTCTGGGAGGTTAGAAGGATAAGGGCAGGGTGGGTCCCCGTTTCCCCTGACCTAGGATCCCAGTGTCAGGATTCTGGCAGTTGCCCTGCATTAAATCATGAGCCTTGAGCCGCACTTCGAAACCTATAATGAATTTATTAGGAGGGAACCTGTCGGCAGGACCTGGTTGAAGCCGATTCTGAGACACGTAATTCCCTGTCGCCGTTGGCCCTGGTTTCCATCACCAACCACCCCTTTGGGTGCGTCATCATTCGTATTCTCCAACGAAACACGTCCGTAGCCAAGAGTCATCAATCATACTCTCCAACTAGTTACAATCTCTGCAAGTTACGAATGGGATGCACCCCTGCACTGCTCTTTCAAACTGCTTTTCCCACCCACCCCACTTTCTGTTGACAACTATAAAACGGGCATAGAAATGTTTTATGAGTTGACACCCAGGCCCATTGCCCAGGGCGGGGGGTTCGAGACGTGCCAAGAGCTCTGCCCTGCTGTCGTCTTCAGTGCTGCCGCCGATAGTAATGTTTTTTCTCTTCCCACCTTTTTCCTCCTGCTTTCCTCCCTCCCTCCCTCCCCATGTGCTTTTCTTTCCCATGTATATTACGGTTTGGTTTTCTTCCTTTTTTGAAATTTATTTGTTTTCTTCTTCTTTTTTTTGCCTCACCCGGCCCTTTTTCTCCCGCCCGCCTGCCTGCCTGCCTGCTTGCGTTCCCACGTTGCCAGTTTTTATGTTCGCACGCTCATTATCATCCTTTTTTGTACCTCAAATCTCAGCAGCAGCTGCCCAGCCAGGTCCCCGAGCACAGCCCGGTGGCTTGCGGGACTGTGGAGACCTCTCCCCTCCCTGCCAGCAGCCCCACCGCAACGACGACGTCGGGCGGCCACAAGCAAGGTGGGTGGACGGACGGCTCGTCCCGGTCGGAGAGAGATTGGTGGGGTCTCGGCCCCCTCTCCACTCCGCACCCCTTTGGGGGCAGAGAAAGGCTGAACACCCCCCAAATATTCTACTTACTAGAGGACAGGAGGGGATTGGCTGCCTCGAGCCCCATTTGCAGAGACTCAAAAGGACGTAGGGAAGCCGAAATCCAGTGGGTGGGACAGGCCGCTGCCCCAGCCCTATCCCCAAAGCTGGCCTCTTTTCAGTACCCAAACTTGTAAGAGAAGCTGAAAACACCTCCCCCCGCCATGCCACCCCCTCTCCCCCCCCCCCCCACTCCTGGCCCAGTCCTGGCTAAGCTGCTCCCAGGCCTGTTTTGCACTTAGGGACTGGCAGCCTGGCGCCCTCTGGTGAGGAAAAGGGGAGCTGCCAGTCCTTCCTTGGATGAGGGGAAGGGTCCCAGCCCTGCCTTGGCCATCTGGGGGCGGGGGGGAGGAGCATGGAGAGGGGTGGGGGTTTTGCGTAGAGCCATCTAGGACTCGGTCCTCTTGGATTCGTGGTTCGAATTTTATGTTGGTTTCTGTCTGTGCTCACCGCGCAGGCCTCGTCTTCTCCCGGGAGAGGAAGGGTATTATTTATTTATTATATATTTTAAAATGGCAGGAAGCAAATCAAATCACGTAGACGCTGCTTCGTGCTGCTTACACCCCCCACCCCCCCCTGCCCAAAACCAGGACCGTTGCCTCACCACGTTCTTCGACCACCCTTGTCCCCGCCCCTCCTCTCACACCTCCCCACCGTTGGATCAACCTCCCCTTGCTTAGCGCTTCTCTTCCAGTTTGTCTTTCAAACATGGGAGGGGGGGCATATCCTGGCTCAGAACGATTTGGCTCGTTGGGTTGGCTTTGAAGTCTTAAAGGGAAAGGAGAGCTTAGCCAGTCCTTCCCGCTCGTCTCTGGGGTGACCCTCAACCCCCGGCCCACCTGAAAGGGATGCCATAGCTTCGGAACAGCCTTGGCCCCCAGAGCAGCGAGCTCCTTGTCCTAGAGAGGCTTGCTTTTGCCCAGGCCAAGTGGCTCTCTCCAGAAGGCCACCCTTGCCACCTGGGAGCCAAAAGATTGCTGGCTTTTGGTTTGTGGCCTGTCCCTTCAGGAGTGTGGCCTGCAAGTTTGCCTGCCTGTCCCGTCACTCTGAGGTTGAACTGAATCCAGGGAAGTGGGGGCGGGGGGCGTTTCTGTGGGTTCCCCCATCGTGGGTTGGGGTACCGAGGAGAGCTGCAGCCAGTGGGCCTTTGGGGGGCAGCGTCCGTTGGATCTGATGGGGGCTGGGCTTTTGTAATTCTGCCTTTCTCCTTTTCCCCAGAAGAGAAGCCTAAAACAGATCCAGTATTAAAATCTCCTTCCCCTGCCCTCAGACCGGAGCCGAGTGGAGAGAGGAAAGAACAAGCGGGCCTGACTGCGGAGACCCCCCCCTGCCCAGAGACCTCCTTGGAGCCTCCTGGTCCCGCTGGAGCCCCCTCCCTTGCAGTCGTGCCCCCCAGCAGGTCGCCACTTGCACCGGGCTCGCAGGATGGGTGCGAACTGGCTTCCCCGCCACAGGAGGCTCCTCCTCCGCTCGCCAGGGCTGGGCCCTGCCTGGAATTGCCCAGTTGCCCCCTGGCGGAGGAGGCCGACCCAGAGAGATGCCGGGAGGAGCCCTGTAGGATAGTCCCCGATGACCTGCACCAGACTCCTAGTGCTAATCTAATTAACGAACTCAATGGAGTTCCCGAAAGGATAACGCTCAGCGAGGACGTCCCGGAACTCGGCGGAGCGAAGGAAGCCGTGGCTCCGGCCCTGGAACCGGCGAGTGAAGAACTGGAGGTGGAATGCGCCCCGCCAGCAGCTTCGGTGGTTCTTCCTAGCTCCCCCTCGCTGCCTCCGAGGCCTCCCCACTCTCCTCTTGCCCTGCCCGTGGCTCCTGCCCCTCATCTTCCCCCGTCTCCTCCCCGCTTGCCTTCCCCTCCTCTCCCGCCGGGGGGTGCTGCTCCGCCCGGCCTCCAGGGGGATTTGGACAGAGAGGGGTCCCCCCTACTGATTCTGAGCGAAGACCCTCCCGATGCGAAAGACGAAGTGGAGTTGGACGGACGGACGGAAGAAGCAGAAGAAGAAGAAGTAGAAGAGGACTTGGAAGAGGATGACTTCCAGGGCTCGAGTGCCAAGACAGACCTGGAAGAAGGTGGGTCAGCGTGTGGGTCTCGGCCTTTCCCTCCCGGGCGGCACCTGTGGGAGCATGGCTCAGCTACCCCAGCGTGGCTTTCTCTGCAGCTTGAGTCAGCTCCAGACCCGCTTTGGGGTGGGTGGGAAATGACCCCTTCTTAATTCTCGACGAATGTATCTTTTGTTTTTCAATAAATACCTTTATTGAACCTTAAAAAAGAATAAATACAAACAATACAATGCGTTTCAACGAAAAACACTATAAAAATAGAAATTGATTTGATGGTGCTTATATACGCATTATTGTTCCAATACATATTTCATATTCCTGGTTATTTTTCAAGAATTATCTTCTTTAAACTCTTCCGTATTTATTTACTCGCTTATCTCTATAATTTATCCATTTGTACCAGTTTTCCCCAACTGTATAGCAATAGCACTTAGACTTACATGTGGCGCAGTGGTTAGAGTGCAGTACTGCAAGCTACTTCTGTAGCCAGCTGCCTAGAGTTTGGCAGTTCAAATCCCACCAGGCTCAAGGTTGACTCAGCCTTCCATCCTTCCGAGGTTGATAAAAGGAGGATCCAGATTCTTGGGGGCAAAATGCTGGCTCCGTAAACCGCTTAAGAGTGGGCTGTAAAGCACTGCGAAGCGGTATATAAGTCTAAGTGCTATTGCTATCTACCGCTTTATAGTGCTTTACAGCCCTCTCGAAGCATTTTACAGAGCCAGCCTCTTGTCCCCCAAACAATTCGGGTCCTCATTTTACTCACCTCAGAAGGATGGAAGGCTGAGTCAACCTTGAGCCAGTTGGTCAGGATCAAACTCCTGACAGTGGGCAGAGTTAGTCTGCAATACTGCATTCTGACCACTGGGAGGGAAGGAAAGGAAGGAAGGAATAGCACTTAGACTTATATACCGCTTCACGGCGCTTTACGGCCCTCGCTAAGCGGTTCACAGAGTCAGCATATTGGCCCCAACAATCTGGGTCCTCGTTTTACCCACCTTGGACGGACCCACCAAGGCTGAGTCAACCTTGAGCCTGGTGGGATTTGATCTGCCAAATTGCAGTAAGACTAGCTTGCAGTACTGCACTCTTAACAACTGCGCCACTGAGGCTCTATTGCAGGGTGTCCAGCCTTGGCAACTTTAAGACTTGTGGACTTCAACTCCCAGAATTCCTCAGCCAGCTTTGCTGGCTGAGAATCTGGGAGGATGAAAATCCTAAGTATTAAGTGCAAGATGGAACCCCTGCTCTATTATATTATTTTATTACAGTATAGTACTTTGAGTCTTCCTTTTCTTTTAACTTTAGAGTAAGTTTATCCATTTCAGTGCCTGGGAAGCATGGCTCAGCTTGCCCCAGCGTGGCTTTCTCCGGAGCTCGAGTCAGCTCAAGACCCTTCCTGCTCCAGACCCGCTTCTTAATTCTCGACTCCTTTTAACGAATGTCTCTTTTCTTTTACGGACCCCGAGAGCATTTGCACCAAGACAAGTTCCTCGTGTGTCCGATCCCCTTGGCTCGATAAAGGATTCTATTTCCGATCTGCTTTGCAGCCCCAACAGCTACAGCTGCACCAAAGATGTGGAAGAAACCAAAAGAACAGAGCCAGGCAGCCGAGGAGGAAGGGCTGGAGGCGGCGGAGCCTGAGGTGAGTGGGGGCCCGGTGGAGCAGAGTGGGGAGCCCCTCTGCCCCCGGTGGAGCAAGACTTCCAAAGGTGGGGGGGGGCACTCGTCTCCCAAAGACACCATGCGGAATGAGGCCGCTCTGGGGGCTTCCTCTCACCAAGGGATGATGGATTTTGGGGAGGGGGAGAGATGAGGGAGGAAGAGCTCAGATCAGACTGTGTGGGGAGGGGCTTCTCCCCCTGGAATGTGGGACCTGAGGAGGGAGGCTCCCGGCACCTGCCAGTTGTATGCAACGGGGAGTGAGTTTTTTGGCGTCCTCCTTTGCGGGGAGAGGCTGCCCCGCTGCTTGCTGGGCCAGAGAGGTGGGGGTGAGTTAACTTGGCCTCTGCTCTGCTCCGCTCTCAGCCCCAGGCGGAAGAGGCCCTCGGAGGGGAGCAGGTCCCTGAAGCTGAGCAAGAGGCCGAGAGTCTGGACAGGGCCTCCTCTCCGCCCGACCTGAAAGTAGCCAACGCGACCGAAGAAAACGGCGAGCAGGAAGGAGAGCCCCTCCGCAACGGGGCCGAGGGGGCTCCCGAGAGGGAAGGAGGAGGCTGCGTGGAGAGTGCGATCGAAGCCCCCGCCTGCCCGGTCAAGCCAGGTAGGCTCCATCCTCGGCCTGGTCCCCCAAGTTCAGAGAGGGGGAACTCTTCCCCGGGCGGCTCCAGGGAAGAGAGCCCCTTGGGTGGGTGGGAGCCAGGAGAGCAGTTGACGGCCCGCGTGTCCTGCAGGACCCGGATCTGGGCTGTGCCTGATAGGCCAGAGGGTTGACTTTTGGGGACCAGGCCTGCCACGGTTTCAGAGGGTGAAGAAGAGGAGGGTTGCCTTCCTCTTCTAGAGAACAACTGCCCCCCCTCCAGGTGCTTTGGCTGCTATGCCTTGCATTCCAGCTCGTTTCTGAACCAATTCAGACTTTGGGTGGGCTGCTCTGTGTGTGTGTATGAGAGACCCAAGGGATTCCGAAACAGCCTCTTTGCCCCATTCCCCTCTTTTGGGAACTGACCGGTGCGCTAGGTGCGTTCGTGACGGGCCGCTTCCCCGTTGTATCACCGTGACCACCGTAACCATCATCAGGGATTGCCAAAAGATAGCTGGTGTCAGCCAGCCCTCTGGCACTCTCCTAGCCTCTTTGGAAAGGGGGACCTCAGGGCAGCCTGGACGGTCTCGTTGCCCACTTCGGCCCAGACCTTGCAGCTCACCCCTCCCGCCCAGCTCCAGAGAGAGAGGTGTGAGAGCAACGTTTCCGCCACTACAGAACAGTGGAAGCCCGCGGACACCGAAGGGAAGAAGCAGTACGACCGGGACTTCCTGCTGGACTTCCAGTACATGCCGGCCTGCATCCAGAAGCCGGAGGGGCTGCCGCCGATCAGCGATGTCGTCCTCGATAAGGTCAGGAGCCTGCGAGTCAGCTGGGCGCTAGAGGAATGGACCCCCACCCCCCCACTCCACCCCGGGGGAAACCAGGAGGGATGGACCGAAGACCCCGGAGCCTCCGAGCCAGCCGAGAAGGGAAGGGATGGGAGGGGGGAGGGGGGCACCGCCCGCCTCCTGCCCTGCCGTCACTCTTGCCTCCTTTCCGGCCCCCGCAGATCAACCAGCCCAAACTGCCTCTTCGGACGTTGGACTCTCGAATCTTGGCCCGGGGCCCAGACTTCACCCCGGCCTTTGCCGATTTTGGAAGACAAGTCCCCGGTGGACGGGGCAGCGCTGTAAGTGAGCCTCCCGCCTTGGAGCTTCGGGTGTCCTTTCGTCGTCCTGCTCTCGCGCATGGTCAGCCGGTGCATTCGCGGAACACACGGGCTTTGGGCGTCCGGCTCTGCGCTTTGGTCCTTTTTTCCCCTCCCTTCCCTCCCGCTTTCCTCGCCTCCCTCGGCGTGGCTCCCCCAGCGCTCTGCTCCGCCCTTCCGTCCCTCCCTCTGAAGCTCAGGGCCCCTCCCTTCCCCAAGACCACCAGCTGCCTCTGCTTGGGCCAAAGGCAGCCTGGAAAGCGCGTGGAGGGAGGGGCAGTGGCCACACAGGGGCCATAGAATCTCCCCTCCCCTCAACCCCCCCCATCTTCCCTGGTGCGGCTGCCCTGGGCTGAGTCGTTCCCCTCCTTCCTTCGTTCCTTCAGGCCTGCAAAGTGCAGCCTCCGCCTGGACTCCCCTCTGGCACGCGATGTGGCACCCCAGCATGCCCCTTTGTTGGTCTCGTCTCACCCGCAGCTGAGGAACCTGCAAATAGGGGTAAGGCTTCTCGCTGCTGGCCCCGTCCGTCCCCGGAGCCTTTGGCCTGCCTTTCCCTCTCCTCTCCCTCCCCTCCTGACCCTGCCAGAGGAGCCCCGACTCCACGCAGGGAGTGGCTTTACGTGGCCACGGCCTTGCGCTGCATCAGGGCTGGGGGGTAGGACGTCCCCCGCAGAGGGCATGCTGGACATTGGGCCTCAGCTGGATCCCCCCACAGTCCTGGGCAAGCGGGAGACCAGGTGAGTCCTCTTGAGCCCAGTGGCTTCTCTAGCTGTCTGGTTGCAGCCCTGTGAGCCATACTTGGGGGGGGGGAGGCGTTGTGGCCCCTGCCTGCTGCTCTGCCCCTTTGCCCTGGCCTGAGAATCTTGGGGGGGCTCTTAGGGAAGACCTGCTCCATCCTTAGGCAGCAGCCAGCAGCCTGGGCCATCGGCCCTGCCTTGGAGCAGCAGCGGCCTTTGCCGCTGGGACAGGAGGAAGTTTGTGGGCAGGCTGTGCCCACGATCTGATTCTTGGCCATGCCAGCGGCAAGGGGCATCATCGCACATCCCGTTGGCTGAGGTTTTCCTGACGGGAGGGAGCCATCCGAAGAAAGAAGAAACAGAAACCAAACAGAGATGATAATAATTAACGAAGCTTCAACTTGATTCCTCCAGAGAGAGGCCCTTTCCCAAATCACCCAATGGTGGGAGGAGAGCCGAGCTGTGATGGAGCCCCTCCCTTCCAGGGGGCCCAATTTTGCAGGCCTCTCCTCTCCCCTCCCTCCCCTCCCACAAAAAATCCCTGGGTGTCTGCAAAGGGAAGATTTACACATTAGCAAGGAGGAATAACGAAGTGTTTAGCCGTGCCCGTGGGAATAAGACGACTCCCACTCCGTTCTTTGGTCTCCCGAGTCTGGTCAGCATGAACGGACGATACCCTCGGCAGCGTGCCGGGGGAATTCCTTGGGGTCCTTCCAGATCAACCTGGCTTATTTGGAGGCCTTTGCATTGGAGCAGGCTGTACGGATGGCTCCGTTCGGCTGCCGCAGTGCTGGTCACATGCGTTTTGGAGAGCAGCGGGCTTAGTAGGGGAAAAAAGGAAAAAAAAACAGAGGGAAGATTTAATCCCCTGCTTCCACCAGACTGAAGAAGGGTCCTGGGAGCTCGGTTTTGTGGCTGGGCTTGAAATGCGCATTGCTCTTTTTTTCCCCATGGCTGCCTATCCCGTGATGACGATTGCCGCGTTTTAGCTGTGATGTATTTAAAATGCAAATGACACCTTCCTCCCACCCACCCCTCCAAAGTATACAGCATAATAAAAGCAAAAGGCAAACCTTTTTTTTCCCCCAGAACAAGGTTGCTAGAATTGCAAAGTCTCTCTCTCTCTCTCTCTCTGGATCTTCAAACGTGTTTGGGTCTTGTGTATTGCAAACAGCAAATAGAGTCAGGGGACAATGTGGCCAGTTAGACGGGCGTTGTGAAGATTATTGCCTTAAAATTCCCCAGCTGTGGAATTTCTGTGGGCCGGGGGCCGTCAGTCTTGGGCTCCTTCTGGGTGCTGGTTTGATCAGGAAGCTGCCGGCAATGGGATTTCATCTTCGTTTCCGATAACTTTCCGTCCCATCTTTGGGGACCAAAAATTCCGGTGACAGTTCACAGTTAAGAACATAAAAAAAGAAGTTTTAACTCATTCAAGAGGGCAACCCCCCAAAGGCTGCTTGTGTGTGACTCTGGAGTGCAGGTTGTTCCCCTCCCTTTGTGTAAAAAGCCAGATGTGATAGCCGGATGGTTCATTTTGGTCTCAGCTGCTGAATGTCGGGCCGAGGAGATCTCAGCCGAGCCAGAGGAGGGAGCCCAGGAAGATCATCACGGTTTGTGTCAAGGAGGACGTCCATCTGAAGAAAGCCGAGAACGCCTGGAAGCCAAGCCTGAAGAGAGAGACCCATGTGGAGGACCCCGAGAGCATCAAAACCCAGGTGTGTGTGGGGGGGTGAGGGATGAGGAGGAGGGGTTGTCCTGCACTTGGCACCCCTTGAAGAGAAATCTAATGCCAGGCTAACCACAGCCTCTTTCGACAGGCCTTTTTGTACGGGCCGGTTTGCTTGCAAGGGGAGGGAGGGGACGGGTTCCCGTTGCTGAAGTGGCTCCCTGTTCTCACCCAGCTCCCCAAACAGGACAAACCCTCTGAACTTAACTTTAATTAGGAGCGCAGGCAACCCCGGCAAAAGGTTTCACTCTCGCCGCAGGCTAACAAGTCTGTCCGGCAGGAAGAGGAGCAGTTGTCTGCCACACGTATTCATCTCTCTCCCACCTGCCTTTTATCCCAAGAGTCAGGATGGGGCTTTGCTAGCAGCGGTGGCTCTTCCGTCCCAAGGACCGGCCCATAGATTTCCACTGCTCTCCTCTCCTCTGCCTTCTGCGCATCCACGCATCAGGCACTGGACTCAACTGTTCCTCCTCTTCCTCAGCAGCCACCTCCAGACCTGGGGGCTGTGGAGTCTCCATCCAAGGGCTGACGGACAGCCCGTCTCTCTCTCTCTCTCTCTCCCAGCTCCATTCCCACTCCCCCTCGGAGATCTCTGGTACTAACACTGACTCCCATGCCTCCTCTTCCTCCTCTGATTCGGCTGCTGTAGCGGCCGGTGGCTTACAGGCCACAACACTCCCGTAGCTTTAGACCTGGTTATCGCTGTGCCCCTCCCCCGCCGCTGCTTTTCCTTCCCCCACCCGCCCAGTCCATCGGCAGGATAGAGGGGTGGAAATGGGGGATCTCCGGGGGTGGGGAATCCTTTTCCCGGCCGGCCTTTAGGGAACTCTCGCCTCTTCCTCTCCTCCACCCTTCCAGGAGCTCTTTCGCAAAGTCCGCAGCATCCTGAACAAGCTGACCCCGCAGATGTTCAACCAGCTCATGAAGCAAGTGACCGACCTGACGGTGGACACGGAGGAGAGGCTGAAGGGGGTCATCGATCTGGTGTTCGAGAAAGCCATCGACGAGCCCAGCTTCTCCGTAGCCTACGCCAACATGTGCAGGGGCCTGGTCATGGTAAGGCCGGGCAGCAGAGGAATTCAGAAGTGGGCGGTCAGGTCCCTATCAGAAGGCTGCCAGTCCCAAGGGAAGGTGGGAGGCACGGTGGGCCACATGGTTTGCATGCTTTTGCTGTAGCTGTAGCTGCTTGGGAGCTTAAAGGGAGGGTATCGGGGCTCTGGTAGTTACCCCCCATTTAAATCACTAGCCGGATTTTCAGAGCTTAAAGATTTATTAGGAGTAAACATGCTGGCACTTCCTGGGTGCAGGACATAATTCATGGTCACCCTTGATCCTGGTTTCCCCCCACCCCCTGGGTGTATCCTAATTCATATTCTCCGATGAGACACATCCATAGCCCAGAGTCATCAATCATGCTCTCCAGCTAGAATTTTGCACGGCAGAAAACTTCGGTCACCTAGGTAGAATCTTTGAAAAACATTTATGAAATGCAGTTTCAGTTTGCAAGCTGCCGCACGGCTCCTCCCCCCTCCCTTTTCTGTTGGCAACTCTAAAAAGACCAGAGAAATATTTGATGAGTTGACAAAAGGGAGGAGTTCACGCCATCTGCAGCAACTCCCCCCACTGATCCAGGCCTCCGGGCTGGGTATCTCCAAGGTCACAGTGCCCCAAGGAT
This sequence comes from Notechis scutatus, assembly GCF_049901735.1. Lineage (NCBI taxonomy): Eukaryota > Metazoa > Chordata > Lepidosauria > Squamata > Elapidae > Notechis > Notechis scutatus. The sequence continues at coordinate 6,725,314 of NC_142024.1, read as the reverse complement.
GAACTTGTTCTCACCATCCAGCCTTGGGAGATTTCCAAAACACCTTTGTGGCATATTATTGGCTGTGGATGGACACGGGGTTATCAGGGTGGGAGGGCTGAAAGGGGAAAGTTAGCCTAAGGAAGCTATCGGGCCTGAATTTCAGACTCCCGGCGCCTGCCTTCTCTGCAAATGTCTCTCTGTCAGTTAAAGTTCCTTTCGAAATGAGTTTCAAGAGATCTGCTTCCTTAGGGAGGAGGTAGCTGAGGCAGGTCCTTCCGTGGCAAGTGCCGATGCCCGGCCGCAGGAAGGCCTCACTTCGTTTTAACACCTCGATCTGCCTCTTTTTCCCTCCCGCAGCTGAAAGTGCCCATGGCGGACAAGCCCGGCAGCACCGTCAACTTCCGCAAGTTGTTGCTGAACCGCTGCCAGAAAGAATTTGAAAAGGACAAGGCCGACGACGACGTCTTCGAGAAGAAGCAGAAGGAGCTGGAGGCCGCCACCACCGTGAGTGGGAGCCACGACCTCCCATCCCTTCCGCCTGCGGAGGGGGCTGGCGGTGGCTTCAGTGGCCCTTGCCTGGAAGGGATGAGTGCCTTCCTGGGAAAGGGCAGCTTAGCTTAGTTTCGTTTATTGCCGTCGCACCTCGTACCACGAAATTAAATGCCCTCTTCAGTGAACATGATAACTATAAAAAAAATAAAACACAAACACACATCCTTTGCGTTCTATACCAGTTGCTCGGCAACTGGTGGGCAAGGGACCACTGGGGGTCCGTGAGAAAACTGTGGTGGTCTGCAGAGAAATGTCTCCCCCAAAGCAATTAATCTAGGCTGCGCGGGAACACAAGACTGCCACCCACATGGCCTGCCCACCTGCTGGCCCCCACCCTTCGGCCGAGCGCAAACCTTACCTTGAGTAGAGCCACAGGGAACTGGAGGAAATCCGGGGAAAATCCCAGGGTGGCTTGCTGACGTTGGTGGGAAAGTCAGTCCCATATTCCTGAGCTGCAGTAGTCACAGGACTGGCCCTTTGGTCATCCCGGAGAAGCTCCTGCAGTCCGTGGCAGGCCGGTGCACCTGAGTGGAGGATTAGCTGCTCCGGGAGGACCAAAGGGCCAGTCCTGTGACTCCTGCAGTTCTGGAATATGGGACCGACTTTCCCACCAACGTCAGCAAGCCGCTGTCAATCAAAATTCAAATTAGTGGTCCACAGGATTTAAAATTATGAGTTTGGTGGCCCCTGTTCTATACAACTGCATTGAAAACCCCCCTGATATTGCATTAATATTGCAGCAGAATTCGAAAGAGCTCCTTCCCTGGGATAGAAGCTGTTTTCCAGCCTATTTGTCCTTGTTTTTATTCTCCTGAACCGTCTGCCAGATGGTGGTAGTTCCAAAAAAGTTGGGAACGGAGGAGAGAATGGAAGGGAGAAAGCCTTTTGGCGGCTCCTTTCCTCAGGCCTCTTTTCCTTGTGCCTCTCCCCCATCCTTCCCCCCCCCCATCCCCTCCCAGCCAGAGGAGAGGACTCGGCTTCACGACGAACTGGAGGAGGCGAAGGACAAGGCCCGCAGGCGGTCCATCGGCAACATCAAGTTCATCGGGGAGCTTTTCAAGCTGAAGATGTTGACGGAAGCCATCATGCACGACTGCGTGGTGAAGCTGCTGAAGAACCACGACGAGGAGTCCCTGGAGTGCCTGTGCCGCCTGCTGACCACGATCGGCAAAGACCTGGACTTTGAGAAGGCCAAGGTAGAGGGGCGGCTTGGGGGGGAGCCAAGCCTCGGGGTTGCCAGAGGTCTGAACCCCTGGAACATATGGGGGGCAGGGGGAAGAGGGAGGGAAAGGAGAGGAGGCCGGCATCAGACCGTGATGATGATCCCCGTCCGTCCCTCCCCAGCCTCGAATGGACCAGTACTTCAATCAAATGGAGAAAATTGTGAAGGAAAGAAAAACCTCCTCCCGAATTCGGTTCATGCTGCAGGATGTCATTGACCTTCGGCAGGTATGTGTCTGCTGAGGTAAGAGGTCGCAGATGGCTCTGGATTCTTCCCCCTCGGCCCTTCCTCCTCCTCCTCCTCCTCCTCCGGGGACACGGGTGGGTGGTGCGGCTCAGGGGTGGGATTCGATTTTTTTTTTTTTTTTTTGACTACCGGTTCTGTTGGGCGTGGCTCAGTGGGCGTGGCAGGGGAAGGATATGCTGCAAAATCCCCCCTTCCCTCCCCCACCCCACTAACCTGCTTTCCAGCTCCGTTCTCCTGGGCAGGGCAACCCAAGGAGACCCAGCCGAACAGCTGGGACTCAATGGGAGGCAGGGAATAGAGGGGGTTGGCGGGGCCAGTCAGAGACGGGATTGGCCGGTTCTCTGAACGACTCAAAATTTCCGCCACCGGTTCTCCAGAACTGGTCAGAACCGGCCGAAGACCACCCATGGTCTGGCTGTCCCCAGGGTTGAGCTCCCCAGGGTGTGCTCCCGCCCTCCCGTGCCTTTGCCGGAGAGAGAAGATCCGCCTCTCAGTTTGCCGTCGCTTCTTGCCTTCCTCCCCCTCCTCTTCCTCTAGTGCAACTGGGTGTCGCGGAGGGCAGATCAAGGCCCAAAGACCATCGAGCAGATCCACAAAGAAGCTAAAATAGAGGAGCAGGAAGAGCAGCGGAAAGTCCAACAGCTGATGACCAAAGAGAAGAGGCGGCCCGGTAAGGAGATTCGGTTTGGGGAGGGGAGCCCCCGCCTAGGGCCCATCCAGAAGGGCGCTTCCCCAGCTGGGCCAGCACGAGCAGCCCCTGGATCTGCTTCAGAGCCCCCCAGAAGCCCCCCCTGGGCGGAGAGCAGACTTCCAGATTCCAGGTGTGATGGATTGGTGGGGAGGGCTGCCCCTGGGGAGCCGAGCTAAAGCTGCCTGACCCCCCCACCCCCCCACCCAACAGACAGGGCGAACTTTGACACGAGACTCTTTTCGACTCGTGCAGGTGTCCAGAGGGTGGAAGAAGGAGGCTGGAACACCGTGCAGGGGGCAAAAAACAGCCGTGTGTTGGACCCCACCAAGTTCCCTAAAATCACCAAGGTAAGGCATGAGGGCCGAGATCCTTTCTGGGACTTGTAGCGGAATCTGGGGGTTTGTCAGAAAGCTAACCTAGGCGTGGGGGCACCGGCAAAGCATTTCCGCATTGTGGCAAGGACACCTTTGGGATGGGGTGGGTGGGTGAGGGAGGAGAGCCGAGTTCGAATTCGACGGAGTCCCATCTTAAACCGTCCCTTCTAGTCCAAGGAAGAGCCCTTGCCTCTTCCTCACTCACCTGCCCTCCTTCTGGGCTGAGAAAGGGGAAAAGGTTGGCACGCAAGGCTGGGCTGGGCTGCCTGGGGAGGGGAAACAAAGAGACCGGCCTGTCCTCTGGGCGCGCGTGCTAATCTGTGCCCCTTTTATATAGCCCAGTATAGACGAGAAGATCCAGCTTGTGCCTAAAGCCCAGCTGGGCAGCTGGGGAAAGGGCAGCAGCGGTGGAGCCAAGGCCAGCGAGATCGGTAAGGGCAGCAGCGGCGCGCGTGGCGTGCGCACGTAGCTGGTCGTGTCCCTCTGGGCAGCAGATCCCGGGCACTAGGAAGCTTGAATCTACCGCAGGGCTGGGTGGAGGGGACTTTGGTCTTTGTTCTGAGGGCAGGCCCTCTTCTCTCCGCATCCTGTGCAGATGGTTTACGACCAAGTGCCACTAGCCTGAACCGCTTCTCTGCACTGCAAGCACCTGCCTCGACCATCTCTGGCACCACCCTGGAGCTGGATCCCCGCAGGGCCGCCTTGACCAGGTAAATCTCCCCCGCTTGTGGATGTGGCAGGCAGGATGGTGGAGCTGAAAAAGCTGCTGGGGTGTGGGGTCCTCCTTTTGGTCAAGCCGGGGCGCCGACCTCGGAGATGGAAGGGCCCACGTCCTCCTCTCGAGTCCTGCGTTCGCTCGCTCGCTCACTCTGCCTTGCTTGCTTCCAGCCGGGGGAGCACCGGCCGGGAGAAGAATGACAACAAGCTGCCGCCCTCGGCGTCTTCCCGTCCCAACGCCTTCCTGAGGCTGAGTAGCAGCAGCAAAGAGCAGCTCTTGGACAACCAGGCCCAGGAGGAGCAGCGGAGGGAGATGCTGGAAACCGTCAAGCAGCTGACGGGCGGCCTGGAAAGCGACCGGAACAGTACGGAGGCGGAGAAGAGCAAAGCCAGGGAGGCAGGTGAGGCTTCCCATCATTCTGCCTGCAGGGGGGGGAGCCAGGCTGTGCGTGGGGCTGCCTGTCCTGGGTGGGAGGAGGCGGAGGGGAGAGTTTGCTGAGCAAGAAGCTGATGTTTTGCGGGGGGTCCTTCCGAATTAAGGCACCTTCCTTCGGTTTAAGGAGAAAAGCAAGCGACCGCCTTGAAAAGAACAGTTGCTGGTGTTTTTTTCCCCCATTAAAACGATGAGATGCTTCCATGCTCATCCCAGTGCACAAAGTTAACCTCTCTCACTGGGTCTCTTCTCTCCTGCCCTCCTGCCCCCATCTTCAGTCAAGTCTGAAGCCCCCGTTCCTCACCCCCAAGAAAAGCCGGCCCTGTCAGACGAGGAAATTGAAAGGAAGTGCAAATCGATCATCGATGAATTCCTGCACATTAATGATTACAAGGTAAAAACACAGTGGGACTTGTGGGGTGTTTTGGCTTTCTGTCATGGGTGCCTACGGCCGGCCGACTCTCAGGCAGCCAGCGAAGCCTTCAAACCAGTCCAGGAAACAGGAAATTAAAAGCATGCCCCCAGCCAGAGCCGAGGCCAGATCACCATCTTCTGGCTCATACGCACCCTGGCTAGGAAGGTCCCAGGTCCTCAAGGCCTGGCACGAGGCCAGTGGGGATGTCGGATAGAGGGTGGCTTGAGTTCCGCCTGTGAAGGGTTGCCAGCCCCTTCTTCCGTGCAGCTTCCCGGAGGGACTGACCGGTATCCAGGCTGTAGGGAAGGCCCCCCTCAACCCTCCCTTCAGCCCACTCCTTCCTGGTGTCTCTGCAGGAAGCCATGCAGTGCGTGGAGGAGCTGAACGTGCCTGGCATCCTGCCGGTGTTCGTGCAGGTTGGTGTGGAATCCACCCTGGAGAGGAGTCAGATCACCAGAGACCACCTGGGCCAGCTGCTCTATCAGCTGGTTCAGTCCGAGAGGCTCAGCAAACGGGACTTCTTCAAGGGGTGGGTATAGTGTGCCCGGGAGCTCGTGCTTGTTTGCGGGTACCAGCCGGAAGGTGGCCTCGGCCTTCAGGCCGAGGGCAGAAGCCACCCATCCCACCTCCGGCCCTCAGGCGTCTTAAGGTGTTTTTTTGCCTTTGTGGCTCAGGTTTTCGGATACTTTGGAGACCGCTGACGACATGGCTATCGATATCCCCCACATCTGGTTATACCTAGCGGAATTGGTGACGCCAATGTTGAAAGAAGGAGGCATCTCTATGAGAGAACTTGTGATGTAAGCCGGGCTGCCTCGCCTTCCCCGAACTCAGCGGGCTGGGCAGCAGAGCAGTGGCCCCAGAGGGGGTTGGTCTCCGCCGGGCCGGCTCTGGGTTGCCAGCACGCCAAGCCTGCTGAAGGGGAGGGATACAGTTAGAAGTAAAGTTCAGTGGCGGCTGCCTTCCTTCGCAGTAGTAGGGCTTAGCCACAGTGGGGCAGCTCTTCCGAGAGGATAAAATAGACGCGTTCTTTTCTGTTTCAGAGAATTTAGTAAACCTTTACTTCCTGTGAGAAGAGCCGGGGTTTTGCTTTCCAATATATTGCACCTTCTATGCAAACAAATGGTAAGGATGCTGGACTGGTAGTGGGCCTGTGCAACCCCCCCCCCACAGGTCTCTGGTCTCACGGGAGAAGCCAAAGGGCCCCCACTGTCAAGATTCCGGCAGTTACCCCCATTTAAATCGTGAGTCTTGAGCCCAACTTCCAAAACTTAAAAGGATTTAATGAGAGTTAACATGTCCGGCACTGCCTGGGTGTATCTGGCTCTGAGACACATCATTCATTGTCACCCTTGACCCTGGTTCCCCACCCCACCCCCGGGTGTATCCTAATTCATATTCTCCAATGGGACACATCCATAGCCCAGAGTCGTCAATCATATTCTCCAGTTAGAATTTTGCGAGGCAGAAACTTCGGTCACCTTTGGAAACATCCATGGAATGCAGTTTTGGTTTTGCAAGCTGCTACATTACTGCCCCCTCCCTTTCTGTTGGCAACTCTAAAAGACCAGAGAAATATTTTATGAGTTGACACCCAAGGCCAAAGCCTCTTGGGCTGACGGAGAAGAGGAGGGATCCATCAATGCCTGGGGCTCCTCGCGGGTGTCCCAGAAGGAGGGAGGCTTTGAGGGGCGGCATGGGGCTCCCGGGAGGCGGGTGCGGTGCCTAGGCTGCCACTGGCTGGAGCGCTCCTGCCAGAGTAGCCACAGGCAGGGCAGAATGAGTAGCAGTCCTGGCCCAATGCACGGCCTTGTGTTGCAGAGCCATAAGAAAGTGGCAGCCTTATGGAGGGAGGCTGGCCTCCGCTGGAAGGACCTCCTACCTGAAGAGGACGATGTCCACACCTTTCTCCTGGAGCAGGTGAGGGGCTTGGCTGGGACTCCTGTTAAGGATTAAGGCAGGGGCGTTTGAATGGAAAAGTGAGCGGGCTGCCAAATATGGCGAGGTTTGGGAGGGCCGCTGGTCCGAAAGAGCCCCTTGTTACGCTCTGCCTCCAGGATGGGTTGGCCCCACCTTTCGGTTTGGGCCTGACTGTCTCGCCCTCGCTTTTGGAGTCTTAGTGGACAGCCAGCTAAATAGGAGCAAGCAGTGTGCAGCAGCAGCCCAAAAAAGCTAATGCAATCCTAAATTGTATTAACAGAGGGATACAATCAAGATCAAGGGAGGTACTAATACTACTCTATAAAGCCTTAGTAAGACCACACCTAGAGTACCTGCATCCAGTTTTGGTCACCACACTATAAAAAATATGTTGAGGCTTTAGAAAAGAGTGCAGAGAAGAGCAACCAGGATGATTAGGGAACTGGAGGCTAAAATATATAAGGAGGTTGCAGGAACTGGGCCTGGCTAGTCTAGGGAAGAGAAGGACCAGGGGAGACAGGAGAGCAGCCTTCCAAGATTTGAGGGGCTGCCACAGAGAGGAGGAAGGGGGGTCAAGCTGTTTTCTGAAGCACCTGAAGGCCGGACAAGGAATAATAATGGATGGAAACCGAACAAGGAAATAAGGAGGAACTTTCTGACAGTGAGAACAACCCACCCATGGAACAGAAGTTGCCCTCGGAAGTTGTGGGAGCTTCATCACTTGAGACTTTCAAGAAGAGATTGGACTGCCATTTGTCAGGAATGGTGTAGGGCCTCCTGCTGGGGCAGGGGGTTGGACTAGATGACCTACAAGGTCCCTTCCCACTTTGATTATATGTGTTGTTTTCTAATGTTGCAGAAGTTGGACTTCACAGAAACTGACAGTCCCAGTTCCTCAGAAGCACTTTCCCCGAGAGAACTCTCTGCCGAAGAGCTGAACAGGCAGCTGGAGAAACTCATTGTTGAGGAAGAAGCCGGTGATGAGCAGATCTTTGACTGGGTAGAGGTATAAGACTTGCCCTGCACACCCAGCGGGAACACTTGACAGGATAAGGCCCCTCTGCCTCCATGGCCTCCCCTCCCTGGTCCCAGAGGTAGCTCTTCTTACCCTGGACAACGTTTTGGCTCATGCAGGCAGCCCAGCAAAACCTGAGCTGTAGGGCTAGCTAGAAATTCAAAATGGCTGAGAAGGACGGGCCCAGCCAACTGTAGCGTGTCCCCGGGAAAAAGAAAAGGGAAAAGCCCCTTTGAATTGCTTTGCATTGACAGGCTGAACTCCGGCCACATAAAGAGACTGAAAGGCAGAGGGGAGCGTCGGTTCTTCCGTCGCTAGAGCTAATTTGGGTAGAAAGCAGAGGGTTTTTTTCCGGAAACGAAGCCAACTCTTTTAACTCTGGCAAAACGCTCTCCATTTCAGGCTAATCTCGACGAAAGCCAGATGAGTTCACCTACATTCCTTAGAGCTTTAATGACGGCCGTTTGTAAAGCAGCTGTCCTAGGTGAGTAATGGCCACAACAGAATTGGAAGGTATGCCGTGTTTGGGCACTCACATGCCTGTTTTTTTAAGGGATTCGAACCGTTGGCGCCTGTTCCCTATTAAGCCCAAATGGGTTTCCTGGGTTTGAATTGCTCCCACAAAAGACAGTATTGTGGCCCAGGTAAGACTTGGCTGCGATTCTCGATTAGTGTCAATTTAGTTGTATTTTTTTCTTTTCGTTCTTTTCTTAACATTAGGACTTGTTTTCTCTTGCTCCGCTAAAATAGCAAAGGGAGTCTTTTCTGTAGATTTAACGTTGGATCTGGTCCGCCGAGGTTACGGAACTTAGATTGGCCAGTGAGAGAGAGAAGGCGCAGCCGGGGGTTCTGTCTGGTGGCTGCTTCCATGTAGAGAAGGAGAGGACAGAGCAAGCGGTCGCTCCCTCGGCCAAGGGCTCCGGGGCAGTTTGGATTCCCAGCCAGCTTTGGGGCAGGGGAGTTGGAGCGGAGGGAAACCGGGGCAGGTGTCCGCGGCCACCCATTTCTTCCCCGAGGATATTTCTAGCTCAACCGATCGGCAAGGTTTCAAAAGCTTTCTTGAAGTTGTGAGGAAAAGGGGTGTGTGTGTGTGTGTGTGAGAGAGACTACTTCTTTCCTCCCATCCAGTGGATATCTCTAGCTTGCGAGTGGATACGGCCGTTATCAAGCGGAGAGTGCCCATCTTACTCAAGTACCTAGACTCGGACACAGAGAAGGAACTACAAGCACTTTATGCACTGCAGGCATCAATAGTAAAACTTGACCAACCTCCTAGTAAGTATCCGGCATGTTGCTCGTAAATGGCTCGATTTGGGATTGATGTTAAAGCGGTGCATAAGGTACCCTCAGGGCTCTGTCGGCAGCTGTAAACCCGGAACAGCCTGGCCAGGAGTGGAGAGGAGAGCCGCCTTGGCTGACGTAGCGTGGCTTTTGTCCCAGGCAGAGGTGGCGGGGAAAGGCCTTCGGCTTTCACCAGGCACCTGGCGCCGCCCGAAAGGCAAACTTTGTACGATCTTTCCCCCTGTTTGAGACCCTTTTATCTGTTCTGACCCAGCTCCCCAAACACGACAAACCCTCTGACATGAAACCCAAAGATTCCTTTATTAGGAATGTCGGGCAAAAAGTTCTCTAACAGGCTAACAAGTCCGTCGATGAATAGTTGTCTGCTACACTTACTCATTTCCACCCCCTGCCTTTTATCCTCAGAGCTAGGGTGGGACTTCATGAGCGGCGGTAGCTATTCCGCCCCAAGGACCAGCCCATAGATTTCCACTGCTCTCCTCTCCTCTGCCTTCTGCGCATCCGCAGTCAGGCACTGGAACCAGCTGTTCCTCCTCTTCCTCAGCAGCCACCTCCAGACCTGGGGGCTGTGGACTCTCCGTCTGAGGGCTGACGGACAGCCGAGGCTCTGCCTCTGTCTCTCTCTCTCTTTGCCAGCTCCATTCCCTCTTCCCCCTCGGAGCTTTCAGGTTGCCCTGATGCTGACTCTTGACTCCCACGCCTCCTCTGATTCGGCTGCTGGAGGGCCCGGTGGCCGACAACATTGCCGTTCTTGCTCGAAGTCTGTTTCCTGGCTGGAAAGTCTGTTTGCCTGAGCTGCCCTTTCCACCGAAACCGGGATAATAAACGGAAGCTTCCCGATTCCTGGGTTGAAGTACGAGGTGGAGCGTTCTGCTCTCCACTCAGCCCTTCACAAAACACGTCTCTCTCTCTCCCTACTCTCCGCAGATTTGTTACGGATGTTTTTCGATTGCCTGTACGATGAGGAGGTGATATCAGAGGATGCCTTCTACAAATGGGAAAGCAGTAAAGACCCAGCGGAGCAGAACGGGAAAGGCGTAGCGCTCAAATCCGTCACCGCCTTCTTCACATGGCTACGAGAAGCCGAAGAAGAGTCTGAGGATAATTAAAACTGAATATACAAAAAAAAAAAAGGAAAAAAAAAAAGAAAACGAAAACAATTTAAGTATTTTTTTTAAAAAAAGTTTCATGTCTTCGCCAATCACAGAAGTGCAGCAAGGCCAATTTTCGCGCAGAAACCCCCCTTTTTCCCCACATGTGCACGAGTGGGGAGAGGAGAGGAAGAAAAAAAAAATAGTCACACACGCAAAGGCGATCATGGAGGACAAAAAAGTACTTGAAAATTCAAGTCCACACAAACCTTGAGGGGCAGGAGCACTAAACCAAAATACATCTTTATTATTTATAGAAACTATTTTCTGTTTTATTTTTTTTTTCTTTTGTCATTTTTTAAACAAGGACTCATACTTTAAGAAGAACAAAATCTGTTTAGACAAAGCAAAAAAAACAACAACCGAGAACTATAATTTATTATTTGAAGAACTGCAAGCGTCAGTGTAATTTTTAAATTTGCAGTTTCTGTAACAAATTGTATAATAGACAAAACAAAACAAAACAAAAAGCAGAGAAATAAATTTCCCTCCCTTTCAGGTCCACCTCAAGTTTTTGTTTGAAAACACAGTACCTTGAGTCATAACTTCTTAAAAGGGGGGTTTCAGGAATGAGATAGTTAGATAAGGGAGAGGAACTTTCAGGACAAAAACAAAACAAAACAAAACCTCCAGATCTTCCTGCCTGCCTCTCGGGTTGCTTCCAAAATTTAAGAGAAAAGAAGCAAAAAAGAGAGAGAGAGAGAGAGAGTAACCTTGGACCTAAGGAATTGCATATCAGAAAATGGTTGTGGACCAGACTGCCTGGAGAATAAACTTGTTCGAAACAGCCCTACCCTGGACACAGAAGAAGGGAAAAAAAGGCCTAGCGATAACTTTCAGAACCCTTAGAGCAACTTTTAAGGCTTGTAAATACATAGAACAAATATTTAAAAACAACGAAATGGACTCCGTGCTATTCTTTTCACTTTCAAAACTATACAGAACAAAATAAAGAGCAACCTTGCAAGTTTAAAAAGCAGAGGAAGTAGCTTCTCTTTGGACGGCAGAGCAGAGCTGCTGCCCTCGGCCGCCTCTGCTGTGGAAAGACCCACGTTCCAGGTGGGGCACAAATGTCACTGTCCAGGTCGGGTGTTGGGGGTGTGTGTGGGGGGAAGAGAGTTGGACTCCCAGGCCTGAATAAAGAGGTAGGTAGGTCGTCACTGACTGGGCAAGCTTTGCTTGCGCCATTTTCCGTGTCTTTTTCTCGGTCATTGGGGAATTGGCAGGAAGGAATTACGCGGTGCCATTCGACACTGGAAGGAAGAGAGGTGGCATGGCCTAGAGATGGCAGTTCATGCCTCACAATGAGGCTGTGAGTTCGATCCTAGGTAGAGGCAGATCGTTGAGAATATATGGGTTGAATATAACTGCACTGGTGACAGGAAGGGCATCCGGCCATTAAACACTAGTTGGCCAGGCTCCACCTAGCAAGGGATTATGGGGTGGTTAAAAGGATTCAATATTGAGAGGAGGAGGAGAGAGGGGTGGCTGGAGGAATCTTCCTGGGCGTCCTTTACAAGCTGTGTGTTTTGTGTTGTGCATGGGGCAGTTAGTGCTGAAGACGTGCTTTGAACTGGAGCAGAATTCGGCAACTTGTGGACTTCAACTCCCAGAATTCCTCAGCTAATCATGCTGGCTGGGCAATTCTGGGAGTTGAAGTCCACAAAGTCTTAAAAAGTTGCTAAGTTTAGAGACTCCTGAACTGGAGGAGGGGGGGGTCTGGTGTGGGCACCGGTGAGGCTTCCTAGTCGGGTAACCCGGCTCGCGGAGCAGCCCACGATCGGAGCAACGGGGCCCCGCGAGGACAAGCCCCCTTGTCTTGGGGGGCTCTTCCGGGGAGCAACTTCCGCCCATAAAGACGGCGGCAACCTCGGGGGCGTAAGGGTGGCTGGGGGGCAGTTCAGCGCGCATGCGCCCTTTTCCACTTCCCTCTCTCTCTCCCCCCCACCCACGCCTCAGGTCAACAAGTCGGCCCGCGACATATTTTATCCGCGTGAGGAGAGAGGGTGTCGAGGGAAGGGGGCTGGGGGAGGGGGAAAGGAGGGGGAGAAAACCCGCGCGCGTGCCCAGCTGGCGCGCGGCCCCGAGCTCCCCCTCCCAATCGGTGAGGACCCTCTGCGCACGCGGGAAGGAGAGGCTGCCATTGGCGTCTGCGCGGCGTAGCGTTTTCACGCTCCCCCCACCCCCCCGCGGGCGTCCATTGGTCCTTCGCCGCGACGGGACACGCCTCTTCCTGCCTGTCGCCGCCGGGACTTCCGCCGTTCGAGTTGTTGTGGTGGGGGGTGGGGTGAAAAGAGCCCTTCGCCGCCGCCGCCGCCGCCGCCCCCGCTTTGTGCTCCCTCAGCTCGCCCGGGGGCCCTGAAGGCGCGGTGAGTGAGCGGGCCGCCTCGGCCTCGGGCAGCGGCCGAAGAGAAGCCCCCCGCCTGCTGAAGGACCCCGCGGGCCTCCCGCTTTGCTCCCAGAAAGGGCCCCGGAGGCCCCCTTAGCACCCCCGCCACCCCTCCCGGCCCTTGCGGCGGCGGCGGCGGGGTCGAGAGCTCTAACGAAGCTGCTGCTGCTTCTTCTTCTCTTGAGGCGGGCCCCGCCGGGAACCGGGCCTCCCCGGGGCAGCCGAGGAAAACGGGCCTTGCTCGGAGGCCCCGAGGCCCGTTTGCGCGGGTGGGATGGGTAGGAATCCCGCCCTAAGGGAAGCAACCTGCTCCCGCCTCCTTTCCAAGGCTGGGCCGGGCCCGTCCCGTCGTCAAGAGTCGACCCGCGCAGCCAGGCAGGCAAAGAGCCCCTCTCCGTGGTAGCGCCCCCCGTTAAACCTCGGGAAGCGACGGAGCTTCTGCTTTTGCAGTAGATCGAAAGGAAGCGGCGGGTGGGGTGGGGGGCTGACAATCCAACTTGCCCCCTGCTTTATGGGCTTTGGGGCTGCACGGGTCGCTAAACGAGACCGTGCAACCTTTGCAAAAAAAAAAAACTTTGCAAAAACAAAAACAAAAAAGCCAACCACAACCCATTGCCTCCCAAAGGCTTAGGGGAGACCTCTCTCCACCCCCCAGGTTTTCCATACAGGATAACTCCTTAGATTGAGCATTTCATTTCACCTTTTCTTTCCAGAAGCTCGAAACCTCACATTTTTGACAACCAACTTAACACGGCCAAAAAGAGAGGAGTCAAAATGTGCCTCGTTATAGCTTAGAACACCTCCCCCAAAAAAAATACCTGATTTATTGCAACTTGAGAACTCCCAAATGTTGCGATCCCACTTTTTTTTTGCCGTTGTGTGACTTTTGCTAATGGGGGTGGGGGGTTGGGGAAAAAAGTGGTTAACCTGTGCATTTGTAGACGCGGGTCAAAGTATGGGGATGGCTTCTTGCTTGCTTTCCAGGTTTAAATGTTCTTGCCTGCATTATGCAGAAGGTGGGTGGGTGGGTGTTTCTGGCTTCCAAGGCAGGGGGAAAAAAAAATAACCCTTTGCAACTTGGCTTTGTGCAGTGGGACTAAACAATTGCATCGGTTCGGCGTGTCTTGTGCTTGTTGCTTCGGAGGGTTTGTGGAAGGGTGGAAATGTTTTGACTTGGTGAAGCAGAAACACGGTCTTCTTACCAGCTGCCTGGCACCCGCAGTAATGCTAAGCGATGAGAATACTGTCCGTGTTAAAAGTTGGGCTATTTATAAGGAGAAACTGGATATAAATTTTAAGGTTATATTGTGCTTTTTCCTAAGGGTAAACAGTCTCCCTCCTTGAAAAGGGAGTGCAAACAGATTATTTTTTTTCTTTTTTTTTAAAGAAATCCAATCATAGAAACTTCATTTATTTATTTATTTTAAAAAGCCCGTCTTGTTCACATCGTTTCTTCCACTTATCAGGAGGATGGGAAGAGGCCCGCAGCGTTCTTAGAACTGTACCTTCTTTCCCAGAATTGTAATCTTCTTTTTTAAATATATATATATATATCATTTTTGTATTGCTCTTTCATCTTAGTTTAAAATAGGGGCGTGTTGCCTTTCTTTGTAGCCGGAGAGAATAACCTTTTTTCCCTTGGATTCCTTGAGTGGTATATTTCACCCAAATCATATGACTCAGCCATTCTACTCTCCCCCTTCCGATGCTTATTAAAGGACACCTTTGGAGTCTGGTCTGGGTAGCAGTGGAGATGGTGACAGCTGGCAGGGCACTTTGGGGTTGTTTATAAAACTTGCAGGGCTCCCTTGGTTTAGTTGGCAACAAAATCTGTTTTTTTGTGGTTTTTTTGGCTGCTGCTGCTTTGCTTCCGTTTGAGCTTCGGGTGAGGGTTGGCCTGTGTCCCTCTGGCATATGAGTGGCCTATGGAGGTGCACCTGTTCTTAGTGTATGTGTATCCCCCACCCTTGCTTGGCTGTGTTGTATCCTCCTCATGTCCTACCTTGCTAGCAAAGAGCCTGGTTTTCGGAGGCGGTTTCAGCTTAGCCGCCTAAGTTTAAGTAACGGCCTAAAAAATGGGTCTTGCTTCTTCTCTGCGACCGCTGTTGTTTTTGTTTGAATGTTGTTTGTGACGCTGCCAGGTGAAAAGGGAGCTAAATTTTGATTTAAGATTTTTTTGTTTCGTTTCCTTGTTCTTGATAACCTCCTTCACACCAAATCTTTTTTTTTTTTTTTGCACTTCTGTTAGGAAGAGTCCTCCTTCCCCTGGAGGTTAAGCCCTGGGGCCTCCAAAGTGTGTCACCCTCCCGGTTGAGGCTAGACATTAATTTAAATGGCGACTGAGCTGTCTGAAGCCGACCCCACCCACCGTAAGGCAGTTCCACTCTTAACAGGAGCTCCCCTGGACAAGTTGAGTGAGGTAGGGGCTGACCCCTGTCCATGCTTGCCCTTGGATTGGCCTTTGCAAGGGCCCCTGTGCTCTTTCTCCCCCTCTTGCTTCTAGGAATCTCAGCTGGACTCCGTCCGCCCTTCCTTACCAGGTGTTGACCCCTTCCTTTCCTGCTTCCCCCCACCCCACCCATGCTTCCCTCCTTTCCTCCCCTCCTCTGCCCCCCCACCCGCGTGTCGTTCTGAGCTGGAGCAAAAAACACACACACACACACACACACTTGTGAAGTGCAAAGCAGGAAAGCTGGACCCTCCAAGCTGCTGACCGATCCAAAGCACAATTGCCTCTCTTCTCAGATGGTGGCAGTGGGGACCTCCCCAGCTTGTCGGTGTGGGGGGGTGGGGTGAGGGCCTCCTTCATTGGGCTCCTCCTGACGCTTTGCTCCCCTTCCCAGACAGCTGAAGACGGAGGAGCCATGCCGATCCGCCGGGCAGTGAACGCTTCTTCTCGGGAAACTCCTCCCAAAAGCAAGCCTGCTGAAGCGGAGGAGACCAAGCCAGGTAAAGCGGAGAGTGTGTGTGTGTGTGTGTGTGTTTCAGTCTCACCTTGACCCGCTGCTGCGGCAGGGAGGCCCAGTCTCTTAGCAGGTGTGTGTAGATTACCACGCCGGGCCTCTCGAGTCACTGCAGAGTCATTGACTCAGGGGGGAAGAGGCGAGCTGATCTTTTCAGGCTGCGCGCGCTGAGATCGTCGTAGCATTTAAAAGAGGCCCGGAAAGACCCCCCCCTCCAATTGTAATCAATTTTTAGCCCCCCCCCCCCCCCATAAAAGGGGATTCAATTAGCTTCATTACGCTGCCTGGGTGCTCTCTGTTGTAATTTTTCAAGCAGGCCTTATTGGCCTGAGCCCAAATGCCTGAGTGTTCTGCCATTGATCGAGGAAGGGAAGGGTGGCTGGTTGGGGGAAACAAATGAGCCTTAAAAGCTGTATGCTTTTATTGTGGGGGTTAGGGAGGGGGGATTGATAGTTGAGGAAGACCGGAGAGAGGTTTGGAATCCGGTTCCTCCTGCAGGCGGGCATCTTTCAAGGCCATCTTCAAGGCTCCTTCAAGGCCATCTTCAAGGCTCCGAGGGTGGAATTTCACCAGCCTAAACACCTCGGAGTTTCTTATAACATGGGGGAGGAACGGGGGACTGGACTGTGTGTGTGAGGGGGAGGGGGAGGGCTAGGGGAAACCAGGTGTTTTGGCTCTGAATTGAAGCGTGGGGTTTTTTTTGACTCTCCTGCAATCGGCGTCTCTTAGCAAAAGCGCCTTTTTCACTTCCAACGGGGTAGAGAGTTTGACTTCCCTTAGGGGCAGGTTGCACAAAACATGGTTGCACTGAGCCCCTTTAAATTTTCCTTCCTACGACCTGGCTTTGCTGTTTAGAGCCTCGTTGGGCAGGAGGGCTTGGTAGGTAACTTGCCAGCACGGTGTTCAGCTAGGAGGGGTGCCCCAGACTGGGCTTTGAGGCTTGCAGCTGTAGGACAGAGCAGGGGGAGACGAGGGGAGGATTGCAGCTCTCCAGCAAGAGGGGGTGTCTCTTATCCCCCCGCCCCCTGACCTTGTTCATTGAGGTTGCCAAGGCCAGATCTTGCGAGAATCTCTGGAGAGCGGTCTCCCTAGTGCCAAGCCTTGCCGGGAAGCCCAAGACGGGCCCGGTCTTCAGCAGGAAGTTTCTGATCCTTTGCCCCCGCTTGCCCTCTTTCCCCTTTGCCCATCAGAACCGGATGTCAGTTCGGAAGAATCCGCCTCCACCGTGGAGGAGCCAGAGAATCAGGCTCCTCCGGCTCCCGCCGCTGACCCAGAGCAGCCGAAGGAGGCTGAGGAGGAGGAGGAGGAGAAGGCCGATGTGAAGCCCGCCGAGGAAGCCAAGAAGGAGTAAGAAGCTTGAGGGGGGAGGGAACAGGGAGGTGGACTGTAGAGGCCAAGAGGACAGTGGCCCTTGCTAGAAAGGTATGTGCTTGCTGCCCCCACAATACAACCCACACCCCTGTGATCCAACTGCCTGGCATGGGAGCGCACGGGTTTCAAAGCCCCCTTGGCCACGGGGGTTGCTGCCTCAGACCACGTGGGGTGGCGCCTCATTTCTTCCGGTTGGCAAAGGAGACTGACCCACACTGGGGCAGTGGCTTGTCTCCTGGCTGAGCAGCAACTTGGGGGCTATCAGGTCCACCCTCTTCGGCTTGGCGCCTCACTGGTGCCCTGCCATCAAAGGGCCGGGGTGGGGGAAGAGAGACAGAGGGGGACACATGAGCAATAAACCTGTGTGTGTTTATGTGGGAATTTGGATGGGGGCGGGGGAAGGACAGCTGAAGAAAAGCAGATCAGCGTGGAACGGGTCCGTGCCAGGCATCTTTGAGGAGACTTGCCCAGGGTGCGGAAAGTTTTGAGCCCAAACACCTCAGTGTTCCCCAGATGTCTATGTCAGCAGCACCGCATTGGCTGGGATTGGTCTGGTCATGGGGAGAGGGCTGGGAACGAAGGAGTTTTGTGCTGAGGCAGGGGAAACTCAGATTCCGCCTGACTTGACTGCAACTAGCATCTCTTAGTCAAAGCACCTTTCGCTTTAACCCAATTGGGAGTCGAGGGTTTCTCTTCCCCAAGGGATCAGGCTGGGAAGGTCTGACAGGGGCAGCTGCTAGCATGGGTTTGGTGGCCTCGTTGTGGCCCTGGGATGGGAGGGGCTCCTAATGCGGGAACGGGTTTTCAAGAAAGGCAGCTGCCCGCTCGTTTCTTGCCTCGGCCTGCCTCCAGGCCGCTCACCTCTTTTTTCTCGCCCGCCAAGGGAGAAGGACCCGGAGAAGGAGAAGGAGAAAGAGAAGAAAGTGAAGAAGACTATTCCCGCCTGGGCCACCCTTTCGGCCAGCCAGTTAGCCAGAGCGCAGAAGCAGACGCAGATGGCAGCTTCTTCCCGGCCCAAGATGGATGCCATTTTGATCGAAGCCATCAAAGTGAGGAGGGGGGGGAGCAATGGGAGCGGGGCGGAAAGACACCCCAACCAGTTGGCTGCCAAGACGGATGCCAGGAGAGAGCTGCCCACACGCCCTTCTTGCCCTCCCCCCCCCCCCCAGGCGTGCTATCAGAAAGGTGGGGCGTCCGTGGTCGCCATCCGAAAGTTCATCATCAGCAGGTACCCTTCGCTGGACCTGGAGCGGAGGGGGTACCTCCTGAAGCAGGCCCTGAAGAGGGAGCTGGAGCGGGGGCTCATCCGGCAGGTAAGCACCTGGACCCCCCCTCGGAGCTGCAAACCGGCCACAGGCGTTTAGAGCGGGTGGCGATGTGGAAAGTCCGTCCGGGCATTTGGGACAGGACTGTATCTTGTTCCCCGCCAGAGCACCTCCTGCCTTGGCTTCTGGAATTAGCGTCCCTCCCTCCTAGGTAGACCCAGCCAAATTGGATCAACGTCTGCGCAAAGCCCATTTCCACCCCATCCTCCTTGCTCCATCGAGCGGGGTATATTCTGGGTGCCCTTTGCGTTTATTTATTTTTATTTATTTATTGAATTTATATTGCCGCCTATTCGCCCATGGTGACTCGAGGCGGCTTACACAATGTAAAACCATATTTAAAACAAAAAAATAAAAACTAACCAAAAGAATCAAATAAATTAGTAAAGTACAATAGAACAACATTTGGGGAAAAAAATAATTAAAAAAAACCAACTCCCACCCCAACGACAGCAGATCACACGAGCCATCTGATGGGCTCCATCCCTCTCTGGGTTCCCCAGGCCCGCTGGCCAAACCAGGTCTTCAGGGCCTTTCGGGAGAGTGTTAGTGAGGGGGCCATTCTAATCTCTGGGGGGGGGATGATGTTCCAGACAGAGGGAGCCACCACGGAGGAGGCCCTTCTTCTGGGTCCCACCAGGTGTGTATCCCTAAGAGGTGGGACTCACAACATTCCCTGCCTCCTCGCTCTAATGGGTCGGGTGGATGTGACTGGCAAGAGGTGTTTCCTTAGTTAACCTGGACCCAAGCCATGAAGCCTCCATTTGCAGGAGGTTTGTTTCCAGCCTGACACACACACACACACACACACACACCCATTTTTTTCTGGGACAGGTGAAAGGGAAAGGAGCGTCTGGAAGCTTTGTGGTGGCTCCTAACTCAGGGAAAGCAGGCTCCAAGGCCAGAGACCGGAAGGTAAGTCCAGCGGCATTGTTCGTGCCCCAGTCTGAGTCGGGCAGGGGAGTGGGTGGGTTTTCTTCCAAAGAAGTTCCACAGGTGCAGCCCCTCACCTGGATGGGGGAGGAGGGGCACAGTGGCCACTGCAGCCTCCGACCTGGCCTGAGGGAAGGGTCCCGAAGGGGCCTTAAGCCCCACCTTGGATTCTGAAAGGCTGCCCAGCCTCCCACAGGTGGAGCCTCATCCTATCCCTTCCGGCTCGGTTTTGCCTTCCAGCGGAGCCTGTCGGCTTCCAGCGCCGAGCAGCACGTGAAGCTGGAGGACGTTCTCCCCCTGGCCTTCACCCGCCTCTGCGAGCCCAAGGAGGCCTCCTACAGCCTGATCAAAAAATACGTCTCCCAATATTACCCCAAGCTGAAGGTGGACATCCGGTAAGGCGCTCAGAAGCAGGCCAAGGGGGCAGGACGGACCCCTCTTGAGCCCCAGGGGCACCTGCCCTGCCCTTTTGCAGGACCAACCGGCCAGGTGGCCCCTCTCTGTGGCTTCCCCACTAGGCCCCAGCTGCTGAAGAACGCCCTGCAGCGGGCGGTGGAGAAGGGACAGCTGGAGCAGATCACAGGGAAGGGGGCTTCGGGTACCTTCCAGGTGGGTAAGAGGGGGGCTTCCCTGGGAATTGGGCCTAGCATGGGTGTGAGGGAAGGAGACTGGGGGAGGAAGACTCTCTTGCCCTCTCTCCGGAGTCGCTCATTCCTCCTCATTCCCGCGTGCGCCAGCTGAAGAAGTCGGGGGAGAAGCCACTGCTGGGCGGAAGCCTGATGGAGGATGCCATCCTCTCCGCCATCGCAGCCATGAACGAGCCCAAGACCTGCTCCACCACCGCTCTCAAGAAATACGTCCTGGAGAAGCACCCTGGCACAAACTCCAGCCTCCAGGGTAGGGGCCAGCGCAGCGCCACCGGGGGAAAGGCGCTCGGCCGCTGCTCCTCAGGCACAGCTCCTGCCTCGCCCCGGTGTCCCTCCCTGGGGGGAACCTCGTAGGCCAGCCTCCTGCTCAGGCCTGGCCGAAGCGGCGGTCGGTCCTCGGGCCTCTTGAATCCCTCCGGAGGGCGGGGGTCCTTGGGTCTCTTCCTCTGACGACCCAGGCTCCCCAACATACCGCTTTCTCTGCCCTCCTCCCCCTGCAGTCCACCTCCTGAAGAGGACTCTGCAGAAGTGCGAGAAATACGGCTGGATGGAGCAGATCTCCGG
The DNA here is from genome assembly GCF_049901735.1 of Notechis scutatus. Classification (NCBI taxonomy): domain Eukaryota; kingdom Metazoa; phylum Chordata; class Lepidosauria; order Squamata; family Elapidae; genus Notechis; species Notechis scutatus. The sequence goes on along the minus strand of NC_142024.1, from coordinate 6,705,102 downwards.
CAAGGGCTTCAGCGGCACCTTCCAGCTGTGTTTCCCCTACTATCCAAGGTGAGTCTGGGGCAGCCGGGGCCCCGGCACTGCCTGACTGCTGGGTGTGTGTGTGTGTGTGCTGCTGGCCGCCCCTCCGGCCTGCTTTTCCCTTGGGGTGACCTCCTCTCTTCTCCCCCTAGCCCCGGCATTCTGTTCCCCGAGAAACAGAAGGAGGACAAGGAGGAAGAGGAGGACGAGGAGGATGAAGACTCAGAGGAGGAGGAGGATGAGACAGAGGAGGAGGAAGAGGAGGAGGAGCCGCCTCCAAAGAAGAGGTAGGTGCCCCACCGATGGTTGGGTGGCCGGCCGTGGGCAGCCTGGGAGGAGGGCGGTTCACCGGCAGAGGGGGATGCTCAGGGCTCGCCGGCTGCTCGCATCGTGGCCTCTGGCGGGCTGAGACCTTGCGTTTCCCCTGGGCAGGATGCCAAAGCGACCCCCACCCAAAGCCCGGAACAGGGCCCCACCCCTAGTGAAGCGACGGGAGGCCAAGCCCGCCGCCCGGAAGGCCCCCCTGGCGCACCGTGGAAAAGCGAAGCCCCCGCCGCCGCCGCCCCTCCGCCCCCGCCCCCTAAGGCCAAGAAAGGCAAGGCGTGCCTGCCCCCGGCCGGCGGTCAAGAGCCTCTCCAGCACCACCACCAGCCCGCCAGCTGCCAAGAAGAAGCCGGCGGCGTTGGCCACGGCCGCTGCGTCAGCGAGCGTCAAGCGGGACCGGAAGCCCCCGGCAAGAGAAGCAAGACCACCATGCGGAAGTCGCTGAGAGCAAAGAAGTAGCCGGCGGGTGGCTGGGCAGGCAAGCCGCTCCCCCTCCCCTCTTTTATAAGTACAGCCCACCCACCCCAGCCCCGTTTGTAATTTAGTTCTGAGGCTTCACCACCTCTTGTCTCCCCCTTTCCTTCCTCCCCCTCCAGCAGCAGTGAAGAACCCCAGCACTCCCCCCCCGCCCAAAGCCGCTGGGTCTAAGCATTGCAGGTAGATCCAGGCTTCTTCTTCCTGCTGTGCCTTCGCCCCCCTTCTCCTTGTTACACCCCCACCCACCCCCAAAATAGTCTGGCTTCCTTTCTCCCCACCCACCCACCCACCTGTTCAACACAGCACTGTTCTTTTTCTAAACAAGTAAAAATGAAAAAAAAAAAATTATAAATCTGTATAGGGTGCAGCTGGGGGGGTCTTTTGAACAAAAACAGGTTGGAAAGATTTTTATATTTTTAGAAAGTGGAAACAGAACCCGCCCCCCCCTCCTCCTCCTCTGCCAGCCTCCCCCTTTTCTTCCCTAGAGTCCTGGAAGACCCCTGCCAGCCAGCAGCCCCTTCCCCTGGGAGGGGGTGCCAAAGGCCGCCTCCCTCCCTTCCCCTGCCCCCCACCCCCAGTCAGTGTTCTGTTGTTCAGCTTAGTCGCCCCCTCCCCCCCTCCCCGTGAAGGTCTCCTTCCCCCCCTTCCCCGCCAGTGGGCGCCATTCGTTTCCTTGGGGGGGCCTTGGAGCCGCTTCCCTTTTTAAAAGGACGGGGCGTGGGGGTGGGGGGCACGTTTTTCACCCCCTTCTCCTTCGCCCCCTCTTTTTCGTCCCGGAGAACCGATCCGATCGCTGATGTAGAGCCGCAGAGCGAAGCTGTGCAGAAATAATAATTAAAAAAAAAAAAAAAGCTGAAAAGACTCCGGAGCTGGACTTGCCTGCGCGTCGTCTTTTGGGGGTGGGGGGGCGGGGGGGGGTGGGAAGCGAGGGGCGGGGTCCTGACTGCCAGTCTCCCCTCTGATTGGCCAGGGCAGGGGCAGGGGGCCGGCCACGGGCGATCGCGGAGAGCGGCGTGGGAAAAGCGGGAGGGAAGGGGGGCGGGTGTTTCCTTTCCGGGCCGGTGACCGGCCAGAGCCCCGCCATGAAGAGGCAGCCGACCGGGCGCGGACCGGAGCCGAGAGCCGGCCGGGTCGTGACCAAGACGGCCGAGGTGAGGCGTGGATGAGCGGACGGGGCTGCGGCTGATGCAGAGCCGGGCAGGGGCGAGGGGAGCCGGGCTGGGCTGACTGCGCGCTTCCTCTGCCGCAGTACGTGGGCTCTTTCGCCGTGGAAGACGCCGATCTGCCTCGGGCGGGCCAAGCCGTCCATCAGCGGCTGCAGCTCCTGAAGGTGCGCGGTGGTGGGTTCGGTTTGGAGCGGGGCCGGGCGGGGGCGGGGTGGGGAGAGAATCCGGCGGGCAGGCGCCTCTCCGCGGGACGGGTTCGCCGGCGCCTCCCGGCTCCGTCCCTCTTGCCCTTCCTTCTTCTCCCCATCCCCACGCAGGACTGTCCGCGGCGGCGCTCCGTCCTGCTGCGCTTCTGCCTGCAGGGCCTGAAGATGCTGGGACGCGACGGCGAGGTAGGGCGCGCCTCCACCTGGCGGGCTGGGGCGGCGGCGGCGGACAGGCCGGCCTGGAGGCTGAACCGCCCCCGCCCCTGTCGCCACACCGAGCCGCTCTCGCCCGCAGGCGCCGCTCATGGCCCACGCCTTCAAGCGCCTCGCCTACAGCACCTGCCGGCCCGCCGACCGCCAGTTCGCCTTCCTGGCCCGCAACCCGCGGGGCGCTCGCGGCAGCCTCTTCTGCCACCTCTTCGTGGGCAGCCAGCCCGGCGAGGTTCGTGGGCGACGCAGCGGCTCGGGGCGAGGCTGTCTCCCAGGTGGAAGGATTCAGCCAGGCTCTTCCCGGTCACCTGGCGGTGACTGGCAGGGCAAGGAGGGGAAGACAGCCCAGCATCGCTCAGGCACTCCTCCTCCTCCTCCTTTCCCCAGGTCCAGGCGTTGCACTACCTCCTCTGCCGCTTCTTCCAGCTGGGGTACCTTCTCCTGCACCCCGAAGAACAGGACTGGTCCTCCTCCGGGGGCTCTGCCCAGCGCGATTCCGGGAAGCTCCTGGGCGCCTCTCTGGACAGCCAGGTGGTCTGGGAGTCCCTCAACCCCGAGGAGGTCTCCCAGAACGTCAACGCTCTGGTTTCCTTCCGGAGGCTGCCCTGCCCCGCCGAATTTGGGACCTCGGTCAGCGTGGTGAGTGGCCTCTGCCTCCCCTCCTCTTCCACAGCAGCGGGTTGCTCTCTCGGGCGGGGCGGGGGGGCGGCTGGGACCCCTGAGACATGTGTCCAACCTTCAGGCGCCTCCGAGGGTCTTAACTTCCAAGCCCAGGTTCCTCCAGTCGAGAGCTGAGCTTCGGTTCATAGCCAAGCGACTGTTTAACAACCACAGGTAGTTGGCACCTACCAAATGCAAAAAAAACAACAACAACCAGCGTCCAGTTTTGGAGCAGCCCCCTGGACTCTCTGCCTCCCCTGCTCAACAGCTGCCCTGCTTGTTCTCCTAGAGAGAGAGGCTGGACCTGGAGGAAAGCAGCAGCAGCAGCGTCGGCAGTGCCCGACCTGGAAACCCATACTGCTCCCCAATTTTGGTGCGGAAGAAGGCCATTCGCAGCAAGATTCTCCGTTCCGGGGCCTACCGGGGTTGTACCTTTGAGGCGGGTTCTCAGCAGGGCGCCTGGGAAGGATGTGAGTATTTGGGGGGGGGGCTGCGGGGAGGGGTAGGAAGAGAAGAGTGAAGGAAGAAGCCAGGAAGGAAAGAGGCACAGAGCTCTGTTGATAAGCTCCGCATTGCAGACAAAAAAACTTGACAAGGGAAAAGGACGGGTTCGTTTTCTTCCTGGCAACGTGTAAAAAAAATGTCTTCCGCGCATTGCAGATTGAAATAACATGGGCCCCGGGCTGTTATTTAGCAGTACAGCAACCAAGCGTGGGGGGGCTGGATCGGAGCCAGAATCCACCAGCACAAGACCTTCTGCTCCCCCATGTGCCACGTTTTTCATATTGGGCAACGTGAAAGCCCTCCTCATCAGGCTCTTTGTGTCCTTGGTTCCAGTTTCTTCCAGCTGCGATGGCAAAGGGAGCCTCCTCCACCTGCCAGAAAACGAGAACGATCTGAGGGAGAGCGTGTGGTCCTTCGCGGGCATCAACAGGTGAGGAAGGGGCCTCCCCCCGGATGGCACTGGGACCCTGCCCACCCCGTCAGCAGACCTAGCATTTGCTGGGGCGTGGCAGCTGTGGAGGGTTGCTGGATTTTGCGTGGAGGCTTCAGGGGCCTTGAGCGCTGCTGTGGGTGAAGCTGCAGAGATCCTCCCACTTCTGCTCAGCGTCCTGCGTTTTGCTCTGCCTTCCAGAGATGCCAGCCTGGCCCTGCTGAGGAACGACATGCTGGGGGCTTTTCTTCTGTGGGCCGAGTCAGGATCCAACCATCAGTGGTGCCTGGCTGTGAGGACCCGCTGCGGTGTCGTTCCATATCAAGTTTACCGCAGCCAGCTGGGAAAGTACTCGGTTGAGGTGAGAGAGAATTGGGAATGGTGGCAATGTTGTCAAAACAACAAAATACTGTAAGAATGTTTGCTAATCTACTTTGTCTACTTTTGACCCCCTTCTTCCTTGCAAGGGTGACCTTGCTGTCCTCTTTTCTCCCCGCCTTTGACCAACAACACACATTCCCAAAGCCTCGCCGAACTAGCTTGCTTTCTTCAGTCTCAGCTTCAAAAGAATGGAAAGTTTTTAGTTTATCTTTTCAATGGGGCATTCTTTTTGCTTGCAGTACCTCCCTGTGCTGATTTACTCAGCAATATCAACTTTTGTTCGGGGCGCTTGGAATGAAAGTGTACAGCCTGTCATATTTTTCTTTTCTTTTTTTTTCTCTCTCTCTCCCTCCCTCTCTCCCTCTAGCATTTGAATATAGAATTCCCCAGTATGGAAGCCTTGTTGGACAATTACTCCGAGGTTCGTGCAGGCCTGTTCTGCTCCTTGGGCGCAGGAAGAATCAACCATTGTTATGAGGAGCAAGACGGCCTGGCCGAGGATCTCTGGGGAGAAGAGCGAACTCGCCGGAAGTCTTCGTGGCTGTTTGGGGCCAGTCGGTCTCTGGCTGTGCAGCACGAGGGGGAGGGATACTCCGCCGGGTCCTTCTCTTAGTATTCCTGCCATCCGAAGAGGACAGAGACCCTGGCTGGCCCTTTCTGTTCACTCTGTGGTTCTTTTGTTGTGGTTCTTTTCCAGTTGTGCGCAGAGAGTGCCCTTCCTCTCGTGTCGTAATTCGGGGTTTCTTCCTGCCCTGTCAGCCCTGCTGGAGTCAGAGGGCTGATATCACAAGTTGGCTGGGGCCCCACACCCCATCTAGGGGAGTGCCAGGGGGGGTTCTTGAGCTGACAGCACATTGACAGATCGGTTTGGGAGTCACCTTGGCTGGCCAGGATGCCATACCGAGCCCCGCTGCTTTTGATCTGGCCAGTTTTCTCCGGTTTGTGCATGGGGGAAACAAACGCCTTTGATCAGGAGTCTGTATTTCTGGCCAGCCCTGCAGTGTGGTCTGTTGAGCGATGCACCCATGCCTTTATTTATAGGAAGCTGAATGTAGAATCTGTATGTGAGTAATTTATTGGAAACAAGTGTATTGTTTTCTCTGGGCTGCTGTGTACAGTGGTGAAGATGTATTGCTTATATTTAACAGATGCAAAACCGTTTGTACAGAGATGTCCTGCAAACTTAAATATATATATAGAGATAGATATATATTTGTATTTCAAGTACAAAGTCTGCGAGTCCTTTTCTTCCCTGAAGATGTTCGCTCATTGCGCCTCTGTTACTACGGCAACGATCGTTCCCCTCGGCGATCCGTTAGCCGTTCCTGTCTGCCGATTGGCTGCTGGTGGCAGAAGGGGCGTGGCGGTACCCGCCTGGCGCAGCGAGCGCAGAGTGATCGATACATTGAGCGGCGGATGGACGGAGGTGTCCCCTTCTCATTAGTTCACGCGGAAGGACGGGTCCCGCCTCCTCTGCCTTCTCCATTGGTTCACTTGAGTTCCCCCCGCCTCTTCCGGCCGAGGTCTGTGAGCTCATGGGGGGGAGGAGGGTTCGCTTCCGGGGCGCCCAGCGAGGGAAGAGAGAAGATGGCGGCTGTGTTGCTCTTGGTGACAGGGCTGGTGGCGGCGGGAGCTACGGCTGCGGTGCCCGGCGGGGGCGGCCCGCGAACGCTGGTGCTGCTGGAGAACATGAACCTGAAGGACACGCACTCGCTGTTTCTGGGCGGCCTGGCAGGTCCGGCAGCCGAAAAGGCAGGCGGTGGGGGGGACGTGGTCCCGGCCTCCCTCCCCGGACGGGTCGCGGCGGCCTCCCTTCACTCTCCTTTCCCCCCGCAGAGCGAGGCTTTGACCTGACCTTCCGGACGGCGGACGACCCCGGCCTGTCCCTGATCAAGTACGGGGAGTTCCTCTACGACAACCTGGTGGTCTTCTCCCCCTCGGTAGAAGGTGAGGCGGCGGGTCGCTCTTCCTTCTCCCTCCACCCCACAAAAGCTCCGGGGCTCTTCCTTTGCTGTTGGCGCCTGGAAGGAAGGGAGCGATGAGTGGCCCGGGGGCGAAATAAATGATAATAGTTAATAAACAATGAATGCGATCTGCAGATTGAAGTCGAGCGATTGTGGAGGAAGAAGCCAGTGGTTGCACCGATAGTAATAGGAGCCCTTGGAGCAATACCCAAAGGGCTTCCTGGATACATGGAAATTTTGAACTTATTAGACCTGAATATTCTGATTTTGCAAAAAAAAAAAAAAACACCAAAAAAAAAAAAAAACCACCCCACTTTACTCAGAACTGCCTATGTACTCAGATGTTACTTTAACAGCTCTTAGGTCCTTGGTTAGGACTTGCATTGTTAAGTTTTAACCAGTCCCAGACTGTGAATCAAATTGAAGATTAATAATGATGATGATGAATTGAATTGAAGTTTAATAATGATGATGAATGAATGAATTGAAGATTAATGATGATGATGATAACATTCAGATGCTACCTTACTAGCTCTTAGGTCCTTGGTTAGGACTTGAATGGTTACATTTTTACCAACTGAAATGATGATGCAGAAAGACCACTTTATTCGGAACTGCCTATATTCTCAAACATTACCTTAACACCTCTTAGATCCTTGGTTAGGTCTTGAATTGTTAAGTTTTTACCAGTTCCACAATGTGAATCGAATTGAGGATTAGCAACAATAATAGTAATAATACTGGTACTAATATATTGATAATGATATGCAATGGGCAGAGCTGAGAGCACCCAGTGAAGCACAAGAGCTGCTGTTCCTTTGTCAGGGCTTCATCTCTTATTCTCTTGCACACTTGCTAGCTCTGGCATACTGTTATTACTGTAAACATTTTGACCTTGTGACAAGAAATTTAACCTACCTGGTCATTGTGTTTCAGATTTTGGAGGCAACATCAACGTGGAGACCATTGCTGCTTTCATTGACGGGGGTGGAAACGTCCTTGTGGCTGCCAGTTCAGATATTGGTCAGTGAAAAAGGCACAGCGGAACAGATTGTCTTCAACTTAAGAAGAGATTCCTCCCCCTCTTTATTATTTTTATTATTTCAATCTCAAGGCTGGCGAAAGCCAAAACAGCAAAAGTCCATCCTACTTAGGGCCTGGGAGAACATTTAAGCAGTTTGTAGAAAGTAAAGTTTTATCTTGATGGAGAAAAGTAATCGATCATCAATATTCATCCCTTCTGTTCTGCAGCTATTGTCAGAGACAGGCACTATTGAGAGTTCTGCAGTGATAATTCAGCGCCAGAAAAATAAACACAAATGGCTGATGCTTCATTTAACATCTTTATAAAGATGTTTATAATAAGTAGATTCTACAAACCAGTTGTAGATTTCTCCAACATGGAGCAAACTCAAAACAGAAACGTTGCAAGTTCAGAGCAAAGCTCCAGTCTTCAGCAAGCAGGCAAGTTAGTTTCATCTTCAATAGATCAGCGGGCAAGCAAGAGGAGAGAAGCAGTTTCATCTCAATAGACAGACTCAGAGCTTCAACATAGCTGCAGAGTTGTAGAACTTAACATGGAGCCACGGCTACTTTCAGTTTCCAGCCTAGGCTAATTCTCGTTTCAGTTTCCAAAACAGTCCTCATTGGCTGATTTAGTTGCCATTGAATCTATTCCAGTTCATGAGTATATTCTGACAGGCAGTTACACTTGATTTTGGGCCATGTAGTTCTAGAAGTCTGCATCTTTTTATAAAATAAGTTTGAGATTTAAAAAAAAAAGACGAGAACTCTTTGTTTCCTTCTGACAGTGGAGATGGATTGATTGCAAGTGCCTTCCCAGCATATCAGAAACCCTCTTAGGTGGCAGGTAAGAGGAAAGGATGCTACAACAAATGGGCTTTCTAATCATCCTTAGGTGATCCGCTTCGAGAATTGGGAAGCGAATGCGGGATAGAATTTGACGAGGAAAAGACAGCTGTGGTTGACCATCACAACTACGATGTCTCTGACCCAGGGCAGGTAAGCAGGACAGAGCACAAGGGGTCCAGTTGGTGGCTGCTGCCCTTAACAATCCACCTGGTCCCAGGGATGACCAACACTGAGTCAGACACCTAGGAAATTCAGCAGGTGTCTCTTTCTTTTCCTCTGTAGCACACCCTCATCGTCGCAGACTCTGAGAATCTCCTTAAGGCTCCAACGATTGTGGGGAGGAAGCCACATAACCCCATTCTTTTCCGGGGAGTCGGGTGAGTCCTGTGCCTAACCAGCGGGATGCTCTGGCTGCCCACTTCCACTCACGAACCCTTTTCTTACCAGGATGGTGGCTGATCCCGACAACCCTTTGGTTCTTGATATTCTCACCGGCTCCTCCACTTCGTATTCCTTCTTTCCTGACAAAGCTATCACCCAGGTACGTGGGACTTGTGCCTCCCAATCCATTCAAAAGAGTTGGGGGCCCTGCTGCTCCCTCTCCTTTTTATCCCCACTTGTGCTGTGCCTAATGAGTCTCCTTCAAAACGGCTAGCTTTTGAGGCGTCTCTTATGTCCCTCCCCCCCCTCCGATTTACGCTTCCGACCTGCACCGTTGTCGGTTGTTGGGCAACGCTTTCTTTTTCTGGAAAGACTTCAGACAACCTCGTGGTTTGAATCCATATTCCTGGGTGTTCTGACCCAGGTCCCCAAACACAACAAACCCTCTGTAGTTAAATCCATGTTTCCTTTATTACGAGCGCTAGCAAAAAGTTTCTCCTTCACCTCAGGCTAACAGGTCTGTCCGGCAGGGGAGATGAATATTTGTCTGCCGCACCTATTCATCCCTGCCCCCTGCCTTTTATCCTCGGAGCTAGGGTGGGGCTTCACGAGCAGCCGTGGCATTTTCATCCGAAGGACCAGCCCATAGATTTCCACTGCTCTCCTCTCCTCTGCCTTCTGCGCATCCACGCATCAGGCACTGGACCCAGCTGTTCCTCCTCTTCCTCATCAGCCACCTCCAGACCTGGGGGTTATTGACTCTCCATCTAAGGGCTGACGGATGGCCCAGGCTCCACCTCTGTCTCGCTCTCTGCCAGCTGCATTCCCCCTTCCCCCTTGAAGCTCTTAGGGTGGGGCTTTGCTAGCAGCAATGGCTCTTCCGTCTCAAGGACCAGCCCATAGATCTCCACTGCTCTCCTCTCCTCTGCCTTCTGCGTATCCACACATCAGGCACTGGGCCCAGCTGTTCCTCCTCTTCCTCATCAGCCACCTCCAGACCTGCCTCTGTCTCGCTCTCTGCCAGCTCCATTCCCTCTTCCCCCTCGGAGCTCCCAGGTTGGCCTGAAGCTGACCTTGACTCCTACGCCTCCTCTGATTCAGCTGTTGGAGGGGCCGGCAGCTGACAGGCCACAACACTGGGTTTCTTGAAAAGAGAAGGGCGTTTGCACAACTTACGTCGGCTTCTTTCTTAAAAAATAAATGTACTAAAAAACAAGGATGGATTAAGAATGTTCAAAGGTTAGAAGAATATTGTGCAAAAGCATTCTCTCTCTCTTCCCCGCCCCCCTTTCCCCCTCCCCCACCCCAGTACCCTCATGCTGTCGGAAAGAACACGCTCCTGATCGCTGGCCTGCAGGCCCGGAATAATGCCCGCGTGGTCTTCAGCGGCTCCCTGGATTTCTTCAGCGACGCCTTTTTCACCTCGTCGGTACAGAAGGCGGCAGGAGGCTCTCAAAGGCAGGCGGCTCTTGTTTGTCAGCTTAGCTCCAGAGCTGGGATGCGGGGAGGGCAAGAAGGGAGCATTGGTTTTGCATGGTTGACTCTCTAAGCAAGGCTCTGCAGCATCGCTTACAAAAACAAAAAAAATCGTCACCTGATAACAACAGTTCTTTTACTGGCCGCTCAAAAGTTATAACGGCATTGGAAAAAAGTGACTTATGAGCATTTTTCACACTTATGACCTGGCCTCCCCAGGGTCCTGTGGCTTACATTCAAACGCTTGACAACTCATTCACATTTATGACGGCTGCAACGTCCCGTGGTCATGTGATCCCCTTTTGGGACCTTCTGACCAGCAAAGTCACCTAACAGTCCTGTTAACTAGTTGAAGAACTGCAGCGATTTGCTTAACAAATGCGGCGAGAAAAGTAAAATGGGGCAAAGCTCCCTGAACAGACTTCTCACTTAGCAACATAAAATCCCAGGCTCGAATGTGATCGTAAGTCGAGAGCTACCCGCATTCTGAAAAAATCAGTAGGTAGCAATTTTAAAAAAAATTGTACTCGGAAGGTTACAAAACAGTTTCAGCCAATTTCTGGTGCTTATAAGAGCTGTGGTGGCGCATTGGTTAGAAACAGTACTGCAGGCTACTTCTGCTGACTGCCGGCTGCCTGCAATTTGGCAGTTCAAATCCCACCAGGCTCGAGGTGGACTCAGCCTTCCGTCCTTCTGAGGTGGGTAAAATGAAGACCCAGATTGTTGGGGGCAAGAGGCTGACTGTAAACCCTTTAGAGAGGGCTGTTAAGCACTATAAAGTGGTATATATCTAAGTGCGATTGCTCTATAAATTTGGTGGTTTGAGCACCTGAGATGCAGCCCAGCATCTTTCCACCAACCTCCAGCTGTGGGCCAGGCACAATGAGCCGGGATCGGTTGGCCGAGAACATGAGCTCCAACCCTGGGTAAGCAGACAAGAAGAAGAACCTGCCTTCTCTCCTTTAGGTACCCCCAAACGGGGAATTACGAGCTGGCCATGGCCTTGTCCCGCTGGGTCTTCAAGGAGGAAGGGGTGCTCCGTGTGGGCGAGGTGTCTCACCATCGGGTGGGCGAGAAGGCGCCTCCAAGCGCCTACACCGTCACCGACTTGGTGGTAAGAGCTTTCGTAGCGTCTTCTCTCTACCACAAAACCTCGGGGTTCCTCGTGCTGCTTTTTTTGGGGGGGGGTCTCCCCCCACCCCTTTTTTTTCTTCACACGGCGATGGGTTCCTCTGTTGCAGGAGTACAGCGTCGTCATAGAAAAGCTGTCCGATGGGAAATGGGTTCCCTTTGATGGCGACGATATTCAGTTGGAGTTCGTCCGCATCGATCCCTTCGTGAGGACTTTCCTCAAGAAAAACGGTGAGGCAGCTTTCGCTTAATAATAAGTTGATCTTTGAAATGCAGATGCGCTGGTTCTTTGTGCTGGGTTAGAAACTCATCCACACACTCTCCATTAAAAAAAAAAAATCAATTGTCTGTCTGTCTGAAATGCCAGTCATGCCTCATCACAAAATCTCCAGAAGCGTAAAGGCTACAAACTTGAAATTCGGCACGTATGTTGGCTTGGAGGTGCTCCCTAAGAAAGGATTTTTCAAAATGACCATCAGAGCTATTAGTATTTCCTGTATTATTATTATTATTAACACGCTCTGATGCTAAGGAATTCTACTTCCCCTCCCCACCTGAAAAGAAATCTCTTCCAAATGCAAAACACAAGTGGAGGAGAGGAGTTTCAGTTTTAATTTCATAGCACCAAGCAGCTTTAGTACAGAACAGTTGAGCTAAGCCACGCCCAGGCTCCTTGCTGTCTCCTTGCTCACACAGCAAATATTGTTTCAGTTTCCAAACAGCCCTCAACTCACTGACAGGACGCTAGCCAGATGACTACTGATGGATGCTGGTAGGCAGAGGCAGAATTTTTTTTCTTCTGATTTTCCTCCCCAAAAACAGCCTGACCACAGAGTTTCGTAGCAAAGCACGGGTATCGAGCTAGTCTATTTTTTAAAAAAAGACTTTTTAGTAGCTGTTGTAGGTTTCTGATCGGTTGGCCTTTGGAGAGGTGAGGGGCTGGAAACTCTTTGCCCCCCCTGTAATCGTGAGCAGCTCTTGTTGATCAGGGATGTCTGCCTCACAAACATTAAGCCAGGAAAGGAAAACTCTCGGTGCCCTGCAGCGAGTGGGCTGGAGAAAAACCCGAGAAGCTTTCTGGCTTCTGGATTGCTCTGACACCAGAAATGTGCTTGGCTTCCAGGGGGAAAGTACAGCGTCCAGTTCAAGCTACCAGACGTCTACGGGGTGTTCCAGTTCAAGGTGGACTACAACCGTCTTGGCTACACGCATCTCTACTCTTCCACACAGGTAATTGTGTCCTTTTCCCTTCCCCTCCCAACACACTTTTAAGCGGCTTCGGAAATGGGCTGCCTCTCAAAAGGCGGTGCAGGGTTTGGACGGGACATGCCAGGACGCACAACTTCCTGGAGAAACAGCTAGTTCTCTTGCGCTAAATGTCACAGCCGGCTTTTCTGCGGGGCCTCAGTATCTTCCTCACTCATCGGAGCAGTTTGCCGGCTGACGTGGCTGAGCCAAGAATCCCTGTCCTCTCTACTGTCTGCTCAGGAACTAAGCTTGGTGGAGGAAACTTGCTCCCTCCAAATGGGTTGGGGGCCTGCCTGTAGGAGGACTAATAGGAGCAGAGTGCTGAATTACAGATGTTCCGGTCTCTGTGGCCCAGCTGGCGGCTTTCAGGGAATCTGGGCTGGAGATCTAGCAGTTGCCGAGTTACGGACGTCGTTTATGGTTGTCGGAAACTACGTGCAGATAGGATTACATGCACTTAGACCCCCTGAAATTCACCACCTCCCAGGTGGAGTTGGGAAGAGTCCATTCCCGGCCTGCCTTGGGACTAATTCCTTGTTCCCCCTCTGGCCAGGTGTCCGTCCGCCCTCTGCAGCACACGCAGTACGAGCGCTTCATCCCTTCCGCGTTTCCGTACTACGCCAGTGCCTTCTCGATGATGGTGGGCCTGTTCTTGTTCAGCATTGTGTTCCTGCACATGAAGGAGAAGGAGAAATCCGACTGAGACTCGACCGGAGCAGCGTTTTGGAGGTCCTGGCACCCAAATGGCCGAATCCAAATTGGGGGACATGTTTCTGGACCGAGAATTGGCCAGAAGGGGGGTGAGAAGAGTTGGCTTCGCCTTCTGTTCGTGGGCAGCCTGGAAGCCAACAAACCAAACCCAGAGGGTCTGACCTCCCTCCGCTTCCATGCCATGTTTTTTTATCTTCCACCTTTGTTCCATTTTGCAAAATAAAGACGCCATTCCACCCCCTTTCCCGGGGCCCTTTCTGGTTAATGTCAGAGAAGCGGCAGAGTTTTGCCTTTTCGGTCACCGCAGCTGCTTCCTCATCTACAGCATCTTAAGGAACGTTCTTGTAGGGACCTGATCGCTACCATGTTTAGTAACACGGATGACACAGAGGTTTGTGAGGACAGGCATTAAAAGGGGAAATGAAGTCAAGGGAGAAGCCTGCAGGAAATCGCAGGGAGCTCGCAAGCAGGCTGGCAGTCTTGTAAGTATCTGTTGCTGGGTTTACCCATTGAAGAGGGTACATTGGCTCCCTTTCGTGTGGCCTAATTCAATACCATTTATGCCTGTTCAAACCTGGATTCCAAAATTATAAACCTTTACTAATTGCTCTTATGTGCATCCCAGATTTAAGAAGGGGTTTACAAAAAATATAGCTACTAATACTCTTAAGTCAGTTTAAAGGGGTTTTAGCTGGTTTCCTTCTGTGTCTGTTCTGCAGCACCTGAGCCTCTTGTTGCCCTAGTAAAATAATAATAATAATAACAACAAAAGTTGGAAGGGACCTTGGAGGTTTCTAGTCTAACCACCTGCTCAAGCAGGAGACTCTATTACCATAAGTAGCTGTCCAGTCTCTTCTTAACAACCTCCATTGTTGGTGTACCCACAACTTCTGGTGGCAAGCAGTTCCACTGGTTAATTGTCTTCACTGTCGAGAAATTTCTCCCCAGTTCCAGGTTGCTTCTCTCTGATTAGTTTCCATCCATTGTTTCTTGTCTTCAGGTGCTTTGGAGAATAGCTTGACTCCTCTTCTTTGGGGCAGCCCCTGAGACTGCTATCGTATCGGACCTAGTCCTGCTTTGACCACAAGAGGGCACTGTTAGCATGGAAGCCATCATAGGCATTTTCAACTGGGTGTAAGGATTCTTTAAGATTTCTCTCTTTTGTGCCTGTTCTGCAGTCCCCGGGCCTCCTTTTCCCCTGATACTTTTTAAAAAATAATTATGCTATTAATAAATAAAGATAATAATAACCTTAAAATGCCTTCGGAAAGATTTACAGGTAATCCTTGACTTATGACCACCACTGATCCCAAAATTTCTGTGAGACAGATCTTAAGTTGAATGTTGCCCCATTTTTACGACCTTTCTTCCCACACTTGGCAACTGAATCAGTGCACTTGGTAAGTTAACCCAGGGGGGTGTTAAGTGAATCTAGCTTTCCCATCGACAGTTGTCAGAAAGTCGCAAAAGGAAATTATCTGGCTCGCTGTAACCATCATAAATATGAATCGGTTCTCAAAACATCCAAATATTGATCATGTGATTATGGGAGTGCTGCAAAAAGTCGTAAGTGTGAAAAATGGTCATAAGGTCACTTTTTGCATTCCCATGGTAACTGAATGGTACACGGTAAGTAACCTGTATTTCTTTTTGTGGCTGCTAAACCTATTTTGACCACAGGATGGCCCTATTTTCTGCCTCAGCATTGGCACTGAAGCCATCATAGGCCTTTTAAACTTGGTTTAAAGCTTTTGAAGCTAGTTTCCTCCTCCTGTGCTTGTTCTGCAGCTTCTGGGCCTCCAGTTGCCCCTTTAATTTTAGTAATAAGCCTCTTAATAATAAAGACACAGTAATAAAATCTTAAAATCCTATTACAGGGGTTTATTTCTTTTTCTGGCTGCTGAACCTGCTCCCCTTTTCTCTTTTCCCTCCCTCATATCCCCTCCCCCCCCCCCCCCCCAAAAAAAAAAAACCCCCCCCCCCCCCCCCCCCCCCCCAACCCCACCCAAAAAACCAACCCCCCCCCCCCCCCCCCCCCCCCCGACCCCCCCCCCCCCACCACAAACCCCACAAACCCCCCCCCCCCCCCCCCCCCCCCCCCCCCCCCCCCCCCTTTTGGCCACAGGAGGGCACTGTTTTCTGTCCCTTACATTAGCGTTGAAGCCATCATAGGCCTTTTAAACTTGGTTTTCAAGCTGGTTTCATTCTGTAGTGCCTGGGCCTCCAGTTGCCCTTTTAATTTTAATCATAAGCCTTTTAATAGTAAAGACACAGTAATATTGTGCCTCGGACCCCCTGTTGCCCTGTTATTTTTTAATATGTTGTAATAAAAGACACAGACACACAATATTAAAATGCCATTAAAGGGTTTTATTTCTTTTTGTGTGTGCTAAGCCTGCCTTGACCACAGGAGGGCACTGTTTTGTCCCTTATATTGGCATTGAACCACCCAAGTTTTAAAAAAATCTTGGTTTGAGGGTTTTGAAGCAGGATTCCTTCTTTTGTATCGGTTCAGAAGGGCCTGGGACTTCAATTGCCCTGTTATTTTTTTAATAAGGATTTTAATAATAACGTACGTAATAATAATGACCTTAAAATCCCATTAAAGAGCTGAATTTCTTTTTGTGGCTGCTAAACCTGCTTCGAGCACAAGAAGGCCCTGTTTTCCGTCCCTTACATTAGCGTCGAAGCCATCAAAGGCCTTTTTAATTCAGTGTTAAGACTTTTGAAGCTGGTTTCCTTCTTCTGTGCCTGTTCTGCAGCCTCTGGGCCTCCAGTTGCCCTTTTAATTTTAATGATAAGCCTTTTAATAATAAAGGCACAGAATAATAACCTTAAAATGCCATTAAAAGGGTTTTATTTCATTTTGTGGCTGCTGAACCTACTTTGACCACAGGAGGGCACTGTTTTCCTTCCCCTAGAATTAAGCATTGAGGCCATGATAGGCCTTTTTAATTCGGTTTAAGGCATTTGAAGCTGATTTTCTTCTTCCGTGCTTGTTTAGCAGCACCTTGGATTCCATTTCCCCCTTTTAATTTTAACAATAAACCATTTAATAATAAAGGTACAGAAATAATCTTAAAATCCCATCCAAGGGGTTTATCTCTGTGGCTGTTAAACCTGCTTTGACCACACGAGGGCACTGTTTTCTGTCCCTTAGCATTGAACCATCATAGGCCTTTTAAAGTTGATTTAAACCTTTTGAAGCAGGATTCCTCCTCCTGTGCGTGTTCAGCAATGCCTGGGACTCCAATTGCCCTATTTTTTAATGATAAATGTTTTAATAAAAGACACAGAATACCAACCTTAAAAACCTTTAAAAGTGTATTTATTTTTTGTAGGTGCTAAACCTGCCTTGACCACAGGAGGGCACTGTTTTCTGTCCCTTACATTAGCGTTGAAGCCATCATAGGCCTTTTAAACTTGGTTTTCAAGCTGGTTTCATTCTGTAGTGCCTGGGCCTCCAGTTGCCCTTTTAATTTTAATCATAAGCCTTTTAATAGTAAAGACACAGTAATATTGTGCCTCGGACCCCCTGTTGCCCTGTTATTTTTTAATATGTTGTAATAAAAGACACAGACACACAATCTTAAAATGCCATTAAAGGGTTTTATTTCTTTGTGTGTGTGCTAAGCCTGCCTTGACCACAGGAGGGCACTGTTTTGTCCCTTATATTGGCATTGAACCACCCAAGTTTTTAAAAAAATCTTGGTTTGAGGGTTTTGAAGCAAGATTCCTTCTTTTGTATCTGTTCAGAAGCGCCTGGGACTTCAATTGCCCTGTTATTTTTTTAATAAGGATTTTAATAATAATGGTACGGAATAATAATGACCTTAAAATCCCATTAAAGAGCTTAATTTCTTTCTGTGGCTGTTAAACCTGCTTTGACCACACGAGGGCACTGTTTTCCGTCCCTTACATTAGCGTTGAAGCCCTCATAGGCCCTTTTTAACTCGATTTTTAAAGCTTTTGAAGCCGGTTTCCTTCTTCTATGCCTGTTTTCTTCAGCCTCCGGGTTGAATTTTTCTTTTTATATTTTAATAATAAGGGTTCCATTAATAAAAACAGTGGATAATCAACTTAAAAACGTTTATTGGTGCCTGTCGTTCCCGAGGTGACCCTTAGAGGGCAGAGGTTTCTCTCTTCCCGGCGCCCGTCGAGGGGCGAGGCTCCTTGTTCTCTTCTGCGCCTGCGCCCGTTCCGCGCGGCGTTTTGCGACACAGCCGTGCGGCGCCTCGGGGACGGGGCTTTCCGGCGGAGCGGCGAGGCGGGTGCGGCGGCGATGCTGCTGACGGTGTTCTGCCTGCGGCGGGACCGCTCCGAGCTGACCTTCTCGCTGCAGGTGGACGCCGACTTCGAGCTCCAGAACTTCCGGGCCCTCTGCGCGCTCGAGTCCGGCGTCCCCGCCTCCGAGAGCCAGGTCGGTCGGTCGGTCGGTGGGTCGCCTGCCCGGCGGTGGAAGCGGGGGTGTGGGGGTCTCCTGGGGATCGGGCGCCGCCCCGTGGGAGCCCTGCGCGGGCCCGTCGGCGGGGAGGGGGCGAGCCGGGCTGGCTCTCTTGCGCGGGCGCCGCGGGGACGGATCAGCCGCCTCCCTCCCCCTCCTGCAGCTGCGCCCCCCGGTCTTCCCCGCGGCTGGGCAGGGTCCCGATGCCCCCGATACCGGTGGGGGCGCTTATATGGAGGGGCTGGTCTCTTCCCACCCCGCAGCTGGGCAGGGGTCCCAATGGCCTCGGATACCCGGGGGCGCTTTATGGGGTGGCTGGTCTCACCCTCTTCCCCCCCCCGCAAGTGGGCAGGGGTCCCGATGCCCTCGGATATGGGGGGCATTTTGTGCCTGGGTAGGGGTCCCAATGCCCTCGGATACCCGGGGGGCGCTTTATGGGGTGGCTGGTCTCACCTTCTTCCCCCCGCCGCAGGTGGGCAGGGGTCCCGATGCCCTCGGATATTGGGAGGGGCACTTTGTGGAGGTGACTGTTCTCCCTCCCCCCCAGCCAGTCCCAGCCGTGGCTGGGTAGGGCCCCCAATGCATTTGGATGGGGAAGCGTTTTGGCTGGGGTGTCTGGTGTAGACCCCCTCACAGCTGGGCAGGGGTCCCAAAGCCCTCGGATACCCGGGGGCGCTTTATGGGGTGGCTGGTCTCCCCTCTCCCCCCTCGCAGCTGGGCAGGGCCCCCAATGCATTTGGATGGGGAAGCGTGTTGTGGGTGGCTGGTCTACACCCCTCCTCTCTCACAGCTGGGCAGGGGTCCCAAAGCCCTTAGGTTGGGGGGGGTGCTTTTTTGGGGGGGGGTCACCCTGGAGCCTTCTTGCGATAGGAAAGGGGGTCAGTGGCAGGGAGCTCTCTGGCTGCGGAACCGGCTGGCCGGTTGCCAGGGCTGAGAGTCCGTCTCTGCGGGTGGCCCTTCCTTCCCCCTGGCTGCCCCTTCATCTATTTGGGGGCCTGTGGTCGTCTGCCTTCCTGCCCCTCTGAGGGTGCCCTGAGACTCTGCAGGGTCCGATCTGGGGTCGGTCACTGGGACCAGAGGTGGTTTTGCCTTCCCGTTCCTCAGATGGGTTCCAGAGTCCGAAAGCTCGGAAGACGCAACCTCTGGATTTGGTGACCGATCCCGATTGAATCCCACAACGTCGTCCTGGGACACACCTAGATTCGCCTTCATTCGTGGCTGCTTCGTCTGTACCCAGACCGGGCATTGCCTGCCTAGTTTCCGGGGGGGGGGGCACTTGCAGAAGGCGCCAGGGTGCCTGACTTGAACTGGGTTCCCGGTTCTTTCCGCGGCCTGTCTGTCGTCTTTCGATCCCTCCCAATCGGGCAAAGCTTTGCGGTGCCACCTTGCACCCACTTTGGGCACCCAAATCCTCTCCTGGTATTCTGATCCCTCCCTCAGGAGCAGAGGATCCAGTTCCTGACCTAACCGGCCAGCCCACAATCTTTTGTACCGGTCGGTTGGCTTGCAGGCATCCGCGGGGTGGGTTACGTCCTTCTGCTCTCGTCTTGCACGCCGGCGGCACCGCTGGCAGAGCGGGGTTGGAGGCGTCTTCCCTGTCTCTCTTTCAGGCAGTGCTTTCTGCCAGATCCGCGCAGTGTCTCCGGGGCCCCAGCGGGATCCACTTCCTGGCACTGTCGGGAAGCGTTTCTGGGAAGCGTTTTAACCCAAGTTAGATCACCTCAGGGGGGGGGAGGATTTTGTGGAAGATGGCAGGACGAGGGAGGGCGGAAGGCAGTTGCGTTTAGACTAAAAGAAAGGTTGGGTCAGACCGTGAGATCGTTAAGAGCTGGGATATTGGAGCTAAAAAATAAGAGTGGTTTTTTTCCAGTCGTTCCAAGCTACAACTTGATTTGTATTTGATGCTTTTGGGGGGAGGGGAAATCTCTCCAGGAAGGGGGTCACGTCTGGGATGGCCTCGCCGAGAGGAAACGGTCGCTGCTTCGGCCCAGTTTGGCTGGGCTGCTTTTTTGTTCGGTGGCTTCGGTGCTTCAGGCAGGGCTGCCTTTCTAGGCTGGATAGCTCTGGGGTCCGAGGCTGGCCTGACCCCCGGTGACCCAGCAGGGCATCTCCCTGGAGGCAGCTTCCTTTTTGAACGGCTGACGGTGCCTCTCCCGCTCAGATCATCTTCGCCGAGCAGCCGCTCACCGACAACCACCGGTCGTTGGCATCTTACGGCCTGAAGGACGGAGATGTGGTGATCCTGCAGCAAGTGGAGAATGGGCAGGCACAGTCCCGGCCCCCTTTCCTGGTAAGAGACCCCCCCATCCTCCTCTTTGGCCTGGCCAGCCTCGGGCACAGCCCCCCACTTTCTGTCTTGTTTAATCTGCCAGCAACCGCAACTTTGTTAGCTCCTCAGGTTGCAACCGATCACGTTTTTTAGAAAGCGGGAAGATTCCCCCCTTCCCTCCCTCCCCAGGACCTTAAGGCAGCTCCCCAAATTGTTTAATCCTTGAGGGTTGATTTCCCCCCACCCCACCCCACCCTCTGGAATTCCGTGCAGGAAAAAAATGTGGATTTCACAGGAATAGGGTGCGGGAACGCAGGAGCAGAATGCAAGGCGCATTCAACGTCGTCATAAACGCACACCGCCCCCTCCCTCAAGTTTCCTCCCAGAGCAGCCTGGGTGATGCCTTTATCCTACCTGGAGGGCACAGTGGGGGGTGGGTGGGTCACCTTTTCCAAATTCTGGAGGGCCAACGCAGCGCCAGAGGAGGGGAGGGCCCTCTTACCTCACCGGCCCATCTCAAGCCCGGTGTGGACCGATGCGCCAAGTTCAAAACCTTGCAAGATGTGACTCTCTTCTCTGCAAGGCTGTAGAGGCTGATTGGGTGTTGTCTTCTTCTCTCCCTCCCCCCCCCCCACAATATCGCAAATAGGGATGCCCAGGATAGACTTCAGCAGCATCGCCGTGCCGGGGACATCAACCCAGTTCTCCCAGGCTGTACAGCCGCCTCCCCCGGCCCCGGCCCCGCCAGCTCCCTCACAGGCCCCGGCCCCGCCAGCCCTTCCCGACCCGCCGTCCATCCCTCAGGGCCTGGACAACCCTGCCCTCCTGCGAGCCATGTTGCTGGCGAACCCCCACGAGCTCTCCTTGCTGAAGGAACGCAACCCGCCTCTGGCCGAGGCGCTCCTCAGCGGAGACCTGGGTGAGTCCTGCTGGAAGGGTGTGTGTGGGGAGGGTGGGTGGAGGAGGAATGGGGCAGGAGGAATAGGGGGAGGGATGAGTCTGCCTACCGAGATGAGGTGGACCGGATGCTTTCGTGGTGTGGAGACCACAACTTGGTCCTCAACACCAAGAAGACCAAGGAGCTTAGAGTGGACTATATAGAAGGAACAGATCAAACATCTTATCAGTGGAGATCGAGTGGAGTAAGTTTTCTGGGTGTTACCCTAAAAGAGGACCTGACCTGGGAGGCTCACATTGCAGCCCTGGTCAAAAGGGCCCCGCAGAGATGATACGACCTGAGGCTTCTCAGGAAACAACAACAGAATGAAAAACTGCTGGTGACCTTCTACCGCTGCACCACAGAGAGTATCTTAACTTACTGCACCTGTGTAGGGTTTGCCACTTGCACAGTGGCAGATAGGACAGCACTCCAGAGGGTTTAACGTCATTGCCCAGAGGATCCTGGGTTGCCCTCTCCCCTCTTTGGAAGAGCTTTAGAGCTCCTGCCTTAAGAAAGTTCAAAACATCCTCAAAGATCCGTCTCATCCTGGGCACCGCCTTTTTTTAAAACTACCACCATCTGGCAGATGGTACAGGATAATTAAAAAAAAATAGGCTGAAAAGCATCTTCTATCCCAGGGCAGGAGCTCTGTTGAATTTTATAGCGCACTGAAAAGGGGATTTAATTTCGTTGCGCGACGTGCCGTGATAATTAAACTAAACTAAACTGCCCCGTGGCTTTCCACAAACCCACACGCCCTGTGTTTTGTGTCCCAGAGAAATTCACTCAAGTGCTGGTGGAGCAGCAGGAGGACCGGGCGCGCCGGGAGCAGGAGAGGATACGCCTCTTCTCCGCCGACCCTTTTGACCTGGAAGCTCAGGCCAAGATCGAGGAGGACATTAGGTTAGCGGGCTGGCGGGGAGGGAGCAGCGAGCGGTGGGCTGGGGTCTGGAGGGTAGCCTCTGACCAGCTTTGGCACTCTGACCCTCTCAGGCAGCAGAACATCGAGGAGAACATGACCATCGCAATGGAAGAGGCTCCTGAGAGCTTTGGCCAGGTGGTGATGCTGTACATCAACTGCAAGGTCAACGGCCACCCCGTGAAGGCCTTCGTGGACTCAGGTGGGACTGTTTCCCCCCCCCTTCCCTCTCCCTTTCCTGCCACCTGGGCGTGGCTGGCCCACGCTGTGGGGTGGGGGTCTGAGGGAGGCCAGTGGCGGGACCATGCCAGGCGGGGAGGACGGCAGGGCTGAGGTTTCCTTTGGGGGGGTGTGGGACCTTTCCAACGCGGCGTGGCCTCTTGGCAGGTGCCCAGATGACCATCATGAGCCAGGCGTGTGCCGAGCGTTGCAACATCATGCGATTGGTGGACCGGCGCTGGGCCGGCATCGCCCGGGGCGTGGGCACCCAGCGCATCATTGGCAGGGTGCACCTGGGTAGGTGTCTGGGGAGGAGGCCGCCGGCAACGCCCTCCCGCGATGGGGGCCGGCTTCTGGGCGGGAGGAACGCCTACCCGCCTTGTTTTCTGCCCCAGCTCAGGTGCAGATTGAAGGGGATTTCCTCCCGTGCTCCTTCTCCATCCTGGAGGAGCAGCCCATGGACATGCTGCTGGGCCTGGACATGCTGAAGAGGCACCAGGTGAGCGGAGGCGGGCACCTGAGGCTGGCAGGAGGGGCTCCTCCCTTGCAGGCAGGAGGGTTGTGGTTCGCCGGCAGCCTGTGCAGACGGCAGCGGAATCAGGCAGTGAGGAAGAGCAGGGACCAGTCCGGGAGTCTGGGGAGGACTCGGACGAGGGTCCTGCGTCCAATGCAGAGATGGGCCCAGGGCCATCTGGGAGTGGGGTGCTGACTCCGGAGCCTCTGCACCCTCCGGAGCCTGGCAGCAGCGAGGCAGAGGAACAAAGGGAGCCTGTTCCCAGGGCGCGCATGCGCAGAGCTGCTAGAAGGCAAGCGAAGCCGAGACAAAAGGGGTGACTCGGGAATAAGACTTGGAGGTGATTGCCTTTCCCATAAAGTATAAAGGAAGTGCAAAGGTAGAGACACCTTTGCAGGAAGCAAGGTCATTTGTTCAGTTCAGATTAATCCTTGAAGCTCTGTGTGGACTTTATACTTTAGTTAGTTTTTTAGTTTTTTAGCACACTTTAGTTGTTGGCAGCCATTCAAAGGAGAGAAAGGTGGGTGCTTATCTCGAGGGACTGTTTGGGACTCATTACAGGCTGGGAATGCGCATAATTCCCAGCGTTGAAATAAAACGAGTGTTGTTTTAACTAAGCCTGTGCTTAATTACGGTCTCGGAAAGCCTTGGTCAAAACAAGGAGGTCCCCTTCTTGGCTTTTTGTGGGCAGCTCCCTTCCTCCCTCCCTCCCCAGTGCTCCATCGACCTGAAGAACAACATGTTGGTGATTGGCACCACCGGCTCGCAGACGGCCTTCCTGCCCGAGGGCGAGCTCCCTGATTGCGCCAAGCTGGCTTACGGGCCAGGCCGGGACGACATGCGGCCCGACGAGCTGGCCGATCAAGAGCTGGCCGAAGCTCTTCAGAAGTCTGCCGAGGAAGCAGGTAGGTGGGCAAAGGGCTTAGGAGGAAGCGGCCCCGGGCCGGCTCCTGGCAAGGAGGGGTGGGGGCCCTGGCCAGAGAGCATCCCAGAAAAAAACGGGGGTAGTTTTGCTCTTTCGAGTTCGAATGGACTTCAGGCTGGCGTTGTGGTGCTGAAATTTTTTGGGGGTGGGGTGGGGGGAGACACTTATGGCTTGTTCTTAATCTGGAAGGAGCGTCCAGGAAAAGCTGATCCTTGTGGGGGGGCAGATCGATGGGGCTGCAACAGAGGAAACTCCCACGGCCCTTTTTTTGGGGTGGGACCGCCAAGAATTTCGGCCGCCTTCGGGAGCTATTAAGCAGAGGTTTTAACATTGCCCCCACAATTACCCTAGTTATCCAAAGTAGGAAACCTTTAGGTGAGTAATTTTAATTCCCTTCCACCGATGTTGCATCTCCGGCGGTCATCCTCAGCGGCGTCTAGGACGGAAACACGTGCTCTCTGACCTCGTGCAGAGCTTCTCCAGTCGAACGCGTAGGCTTCGCTTTCTCTAGGGCGGCTGTTCTATTCCGTGCGCGCCCCCCACCTTGCCCTGGGGCAGCTGTCTTGAGGGTGAGGCCACCCTTTCTCCAGGCCTTGATGTCCTATAGCAGGGGTCTCCCACCTTGGCCGCTTTAAGAGGGGTGGACTTCAACTCCCAGGATTCTCCAGGCAGTTTGGACTTCAACTCCCAGAATTCTCCAGCCAGTTTGGACTTCAACTCCCAGAATTCTCCAGCCAGTTTGGACTTCAACTCCCAGAATTCTCCAGCCAGTTTGGACTTCAACTCCCAGAATTCTCCAGCCAGCATAACTGGCTGGAGAATTCTGGGAGTTGAAGTCCACCAGTCTTAAAAGTGGCCAAGGTGGGAGACCCCCTGCTTTAGACTTCCTGTTGCTGTGGCTGGCTGAGGAATTCTGGGAGTTGAAGTCCACCAGTCTTAAAAGTGGCCAAGGTGGGAGACCCCCTGCTTTAGACTTCCTGTTGCTGTGTCTGGCTGAGGAACTCTGGGAGTTGAAGTCCACCAGTCTTAAAAGTGGCCAAGGTGGGAGACCCCCTGCTTTAGACTTCCTGTTGCTGTGGCTGGCTGAGGAATTCTGGGAGTTGAAGTCCACCAGTCTTAAAAGTGGCCAAGGTGGTAGACCCCTGCTTTAGACTTCCTGTTGCTGTGTCTGGCTGAGGAACTCTGGGAGTTGAAGTCCACCAGTCTTAAAAGTGGCCAAGGTGGGAGACCCCTGCTTAGACTTCCTGTTGCTGTGGCTGGCTGAGGAATTCTGGGAGCTGAAGTCCACCAGTCTTAAAAGTGGCCAATGTGGAGATCCTGCTTTAGACTTCCTGTTGCTGTGGCTGGCTGAGGAACTCTGGGAGTTGAAGTCCACCAGTCTTAAAAGTGGCCAAGGTGGGAGACCCCTGCTTTAGACTTCCTGTTGCTGTGTCTGGCTGAGGAACTCTGGGAGTTGAAGTCCACCAGTCTTAAAAGTGGCCAAGGTGGGAGACCCCTGTCCTATAAGGACTTGTGGACTCAGAGGGGGCTTGTTGTGGGACTGCCCCCTCCCTGCCCCTCCCAGCTCCCAGAAGCGGAGAGAGACAGGCCTAGCATCAGGCAGCGAAAGTAACTCGGTCTGTTTTTTTTGGGGGGGGGGGGGGAGACATCCTTCATCCCTCCCCCCCTTTTCTTCTGGCCCCGTTAAGTTACAGGTGGATTGGTGCAAGATGGCCGCCTCAGACATCAGCGCCAGAAATCCAGGCGAAGAAAGCGCCGACCATCCTCCAGCCCCTCAGCTCGCCCCCTTTGCACCCTCTTATAGCAGCCCTGGTCCCCCCCCCCCTCCCCCGAGAAAAATGCTTATGTGGTCAGTCTCAAGTGCTTTTGTATCCTTATCTCCTGGCATTAAAAAGCTCTCCCTTAAGACATCCAGCTTAGCGTTGAGTTTTACTTAGGCACCGAGCAGTCCCCAGACCCACCCACCCCCCTCGGAATGCCCTTTGCCCTCTGACATCACTTCCTGCATCCCCGTTGCCGGCTGGCCAGGCCTGGCTACTTCCTGATAGTCTGGGGGAGGCTCTGGGGACCCACGAGTCCTTCTCGGCCCCGTCCCTCCGCCGCTGTCTTTTGCCGTGCGTTGCAGAAGCCGTGGGTCTTCTTCTTCTTCGCGGGGCTGCAGCGTCCCCCCTTTTGCCCCAAAACGTCTGCTAAGGACCGGGATGAGCGTAGGCCTGGTGAGGAGAGCAAGCATCCCAGTCTGCGGAGGAACAGAAGAGAGAGAGAGAGAAAGAGAGAGAAGAGAGAGACAGACAGAGAGAAAGAGAAAGCCATGGGCCTCCTTCGGGGCCGAAGTGCCATTGTGCCTTGGATCTGGAGGGCACGTGACGGAGGTGCCGAGCCCTCGGATGGAGGAATCGGCGGGCATAAGCCTCGCTGGCTCTCCACCTGTCCCGACAGCCAGCTCAAAGGACAGGAAGAGGAAAGAGCTGCTGAGAAAGTCCAGGGAAGAGGGGACAGGACAGGACAGTCACGCAGGATCGGGAGAGAACGAGAGTTTCCTGCCGGAGCCTTTTGGGGAGGGGGTCGCAGCAGGGCCTGAGCTAAGGCACCCGAGGCCTAGCGGGCGTTGAAGGATGATCCGGGACAAGAAATGCTGGAGAGTTTCCCCCCCCCCACATCCGGGCGAGGCCAGGGGGGCTCCGGTGTTCTTCCAGAGGAGGAAGCGCATCAGACAGACAGACAGACAGCCGCCACCACCAAGAGGAGTCAGCGTTGTAGTTGAGCCTAGAGCCAGGAAGGAGGAGGAGAGCCAGTGGCCGCTGACAGCGGAGAACTTTGGAAGACTTTGGACCAGGAGGGGTTGGGCGGAGGGAGGCAGGAAGGGCCGGTGTCAGGGCCACCGCGGTGCATGTGGCGTCTGCTAATCCACGTTTGGTGTGTTTGTCTCCTAATCCAAACAGAATGCCAGAAGCCTAGATGCATGTAATGTGGTTTTGCTGCCGCTGGAGAGGGCCACACACCAGGTACTGCCAAGCGCTTCCTCCCCTCTCGTGGCTCCTGCAAGGTGGGGGGGGAGGGCGGCAAAGGGACCGCTGACCTGGAATCTGGGACCGGGACAGGAGGGGTGCAGCGGAGGACTCGAGCAGCAGCGAGCTCGTCAGGACGCTCCTGGGCCGCAAAGCTTGTCCTTGCCGGAACAGTGGCAGCAGAGGGGGGCCGCCGCATGGCGCACAGCGGTGTCGATCCTACGGCTTGGCAGCCGGATTGCTCGGCCGGACCTCTGCGGTCCCAAGTGGCGTTTCTGGCTTTCTTCTTCCCCGCTCCTGTACCTCGGAGAGCGGTTGCCCGTTTCTTCGCTGAGCACGACTTTGGCTAATGCATGTGGGGCATCCACAGCACAAAGGGGGGCTTGGCTTGCGCTAACCCGACGGGCCCCACCCTCACCTGGAAACCCGGCAGAGCAATTTTCTTCTGGCCTCTTGCAAGGCGGGGAGGGACCTCCGCCAACGGGTTGCGGTTTCTTCTGCCCCTCCTGGGAAGCCAGGAAGTGGCTGTTGTGGCCGGTTTAAGATCTTAAGTGCGGTGAAATTGAAGGGGGGTTTGCCCTTGATGGATGCATGGTTTGTTGCTGGCTTGTAGATGTCTGGCCTGCCTGTCTGGTCCCGAAAGGGGTGAGGGGGAAGTGGGGGAAGGAGCCTGCTTGGGGATAGGTTGGGGGGGGAGAAGAGCCATTCCTGCTTGCACCCCTTGTGAAAGGAGCAGGCCGGGGAGCTTTCCCTGCTGTCTCTCTTGTTGGCCGCTCTTGGGGGGGGGGGGCTCCCCGTTTCCCCAGCCATCTTTGGGGGTTCTTATATCTCCCTTTGTTCTTTCTCTCCTCTTGTGTGCGCAGAGAATAGCGATACAGAAACTACCTCACTCGAAGCTCCGTCGCAACCGACTCCGGACGGCTTTAAACTTCCGGTTTGTTTTCCAGAACTTGGTCTGAAGATCGCCGACAGTCCCGCAAGCCGATCGCTCGATCGCTCAGCCTCCGCTCCGGCCGTCTGCTCTCCCCTCAGTAGCCGGAAAGAGGCCGAATGTCCCAGAGCTGCTGGGAAATCCCTGGATTCTCTGCTGGGGCCCTGGGGAGGGTCAGGGGGCAAGAAGCCCCCGGCCTCCCCACTGAACCTGGGGGGCTCAACGACCCCCCAAAACATACATGCTGCTTCCAGCTGCCTGCCGGAGGAGGCTGCTCCTGGCCGCCAGCCTCAGGAGGTGGCGGGAGAAAGCAGCCCACCCCAAGAGATGACCGAGCCCGACGCCCCCCTGCGGCTAGAGCCCACAGAGCTTCCTCCGGATTTCAGGAGGGACAGCAGGACCCCCGGGGAGGATCCCCCTTTGGGGGAATGGAGGGAGCCTCAGTGCGTGGGGGACGTTTCCTCACCAATGGCCGCTGCGGTTGAGGAAGAGGAGATTTCCCGAGGGGCCGGAGAGAGGCCGGAGGGGAGCCCAGCCCAGCCGCCAGGAGATGACCGCTTGCTTGAAGGCCCCCCTGCCCCAGAGGCTTCGGACCCACACCTCCTCGAGTCAGCCGACGTGAGAACCCCAGGCCCCGGGACGGAGCTGGGGTTGCACAAATGCCGCGGCCTTCCCCTGCCCCTCGGTCTCCCCACGGCGAGTGGCTCAACCCCGCCCGGGAATCCCGCCGCTAGCCGGCCCAAGGATCAAGAGGAAGAGGCGGGCATCTCCCTCGCCTCGGCCCTGAAGGAGCTGCACCGGCTCCTGGTGGTGAGTTCTAGACACGGCTTCCGAAGAGCGGGCGCTCAGCAGGCAGAGAGCTGCCCCATGCGGGAGGCTCCTCCGGAAGAGTCCGCTGCGGCCGAGGAGGCCTTGCCCTCCCGAGAGCAGCAAGCGAGGCAGGACCCGGCCCTCTCCCGCCCAGCCCCCTGCTTGGAGGCCGGGATAGAGATGCTGGAGGAGCCCCGCTTAGCTGGGGGGCAGCAGGAGGTTGCTCAAGGGGCCTCCGGCTGCGGCGACGCTGTCCCGGTAAGCCCTTTGGTGGCATGGCCTCCACCGCAGGCCGAGGAGTGCCTGAGAAATCCGGCCCAGCTCTTATTACCCTCTGGGCAGCACCCTGGCTGCGCTGCTGTGGGGCAGAGCTCACTCACCTCGCTTGGCCCTCCCAACAGTTGCAGCCCTTCCCCGGAGGAAGGGGGAGACTCCAGCGAGCACCCTGAGGCCGAGCCAGAGCCCTCGTCCTTCCCCGGGGCTTTGGAGCCCCGATCTCCTCCGTCCCTCGCCTCAAACCTCGATCAGATTGTGGGGGCCGGCTTTACACCCCAAGAAGCCGGAGAAGCTCTGGAGCACGCGGGGGGCAACGCCGACCTGGCCCTGCTGATCTTACTGGCCAGGAACATCGTGGTCCCCACGTAGCCGAGGTTGCCTTTCTTGGAAGAGTCTCCGTCGTCCGTCCCCCCGTCCCGGTGGCTGGGTTTGATCCAGCTGTACCTTTTTAAAATTTTATTGTATTTTAAGAGAGCGGAGAAAGAAAGAAAAAAAAAACACCCCTTCTTTTCAACCAGGACCATCCCCCTATTTCCCCTGGTTGAATTTTGGGCCGTTTTAAAGAAGCAAATATTATTGGCATCCGTATGGAATCCTGAGATTGACGGTTGCTAATCCTCCTCGGCTACATTTTCGGAATAAACTTCGTATTTAAAACGTATGGGGTTTTTTTAGAACGATATGCAAATATAAGGCTTAGAAAGGGTAGACCCAGCTCCGGGGGGGTGGGGGGTGCTTACCTTGGCGGAGTGCCAGGAGCAGGGATGGTGCCTGGCACCCCCTTTTCTCACTCCCGCCGGGGGCTCTGCGTGCCAGCCGTGTGGCTGGGGCTCCTTTTCTGCTTTAGCTTGCAGCCGTGGGGTGAAAATTGGTCGTCCTCCCCAGGCAGAGCCCTCCAAGGGGGCAGCGCTTTCGGGGGGTACAGCTGCAGCTGCTGGATCAGCCCCTCAGGCTGGTCCCAAGGGGCCCTGGGTGTGTGTGTGTGTGTGTGTGTGTGTGCATTCTGGACCTTCTTTTGGTGCAGCTTTGGAATTCGGTGGTGGGTTGGCACAACGCTGCTGGGCTTGGTGTGGTGATAGCAGAGCTTAGGTCAGAGAGGAGGTTGATGGAGGAGCTCGGGGGGGCTTTCCAGTTTTTCTTTGGGGGAGGTTAGGGGAGGGGGCTGCTCGCTGGGAGCCTCCCTTAACAAGTCTTCAGCATTGGGGGGGATTTGAAATGCAAGGCAGGGAATTAGTAGCTGCTGATCATTTTCCGCCCCGTAAAGAGGGCAGGCCATGCCTTTGGCGCAGGGGCCTCCAAACTTGGCAACTTGTGGACTTTCAACTCCCAGAATTCTCCAGCCCGTTGGACTTCCAACTCATCAGCTCGCTATCTTATAAGCCTAAGCCGGCTGGAGAATTCTGGGAGTTGAAAGTCCGCAAAAGCCTTAAAAGTCGCCAAGTTTGGAGACTTCTGCTTTGGCGAGAGTCGATGGCGTTTGAAGTTAAGAAAAGGCGGGGAAGGGGCTTCTGAATTTTCTCTGCAGCTTGAGAAATCTTGGGGGGTGGGGGACACATCTCCCCGTAATTCAGCACGAAGGGAGAGTTTTGAAATGGCGGGTGGGCGGGCGCACAAGCGACGTTTCTTTTGATTTGACAAATGTTGTTGGCTCTCGGCTAGATTTCAGACGGCCAGGGGGGAGACCCACCCACCCCTTTCTACGGGAAGGTAGCGGGGGTCTCCGCATGGCCAGAGCTCCCTTGTCAGCTGCCCCAGAAGGGGCCTGCCTCTCTGGACAAGGGTGCAGAAGCCAGGACTAAACCTTTGCAAACGGGGCAGGAGAATCCTGGAAGGCCAGCCGAGGGGGTGATGCTTTGGAAAGACACCTCTGGGTGACTTTGGAAGGCTACACTTCCTGGCAGAGAGCAGGTGGTGCTGGCACCGTTGTGGCAGCCTGCCAAAGCACTGGCCTGTCGTACAGGGCCTGCGTATAATTCACAGGAGGGCCGGCCTGGAATCTTGCTCCCTCCTTGTAAGCCAAACCAAGGCCTGGCTCACCGGTTAGCCACCCCTCGAGTCGGGTGCCACACGCAACGGCCCCGGGGGAAGGGGTGGGCCCTCTCAGGAATCTGCCTGCCACGTTACCGGGCTGCCCTTCTTCACCCTTGTCTCGGCCCGCTGGGGTGACCGTTCTCTTTGCCCACGAACGGTCGCCATCTTGGGAGCTCGCTTCTTTTTACCAAAAAAAAAACAATAAAAGTAAAAATAAGGACGTGTTTGGCTGAGAGGTGCGGGGCGGTTTGCTTCTCAACTGGGAGAAAACCTGTAAACGTTTTGGATTTTAAAAAATAAAAAGATGTGTTTTCTCATAGCCGTTGTCCGGTTTTATTTTATTGATCGATCGATTT
The DNA here is from genome assembly GCF_049901735.1 of Notechis scutatus. Lineage (NCBI taxonomy): Eukaryota > Metazoa > Chordata > Lepidosauria > Squamata > Elapidae > Notechis > Notechis scutatus. Next base: position 6,674,301 of record NC_142024.1, on the reverse strand, counting down.
GTTGTTGTTTTTTTGACGGGAGCCACTCGGGCCAAATCGGAGGGGTTGCCAGGGCCAAAGAAAGCCGGGCATTTGACGGGGCAACCGAGGGGGGAAAACGGAAGGCAGCGATTGTGTGCTGGTGGTGTCCCTTTTCCTGGGGGTAAACGTTAAGGACGCCGCTGTAGCTTTGCCTCGCCTTGCCGACTTCTTTCACCAGCCGGGCATCGATGCCACGTCCAAGCGAGGCGTCCATCCCAGCAGGCTGGCTCCATGCAATGCGGTCGATGGTTCTCCGTGCTCTGTGCTTGTTGCCACCGGCCAGAAAAACCAGCCCTCCCACCCGCTGCTGGCGCGACAGGTTTTGGAAGTGCCCGCAGCGTCTTCTCCCTTCCCCAAGCTGGCAAGTAACTGGTAGCTCCTGGGTTGCCTGGCTGGTCTTGCCAAAGCCAGGTGGGCGTGCGCGGCGCCTCTTCCTTCTTGTGGCTTCTTTGACTCATCAGGCCTGACCGGTTGAACAGGTGAAGCCTTGGAAAGTGTCCAAGGTGGGGTGGAGGAGAAGGAGGAGGCGGCCTAGGCCAGCTTTTGCACAGGGGTGGCAGAAGTACAAAATAACAGAAGGGACCTTGGAGGTCTTCTAGTCCAACCCGCCCTGCTCACGCAGTCCATTCCAGACAAATGGCCGTCCAATCTCTTTTTAAAATATATCTTTATTACACATTCTCCAAACATTTACACCACATTTCCATTTTTGACAGTACATCAGAGTCAGCTTCTTTTCCATTTACATTGTAACACTTTCATTTTCAATTCCTAGTAAATTTCTCTACTGTTTATCCAATTATATTTACATTTCTGTCATTCCTTATATATATACATTTCCTGCAATTTTTAAATAATTTTATGAATATTCTTTTACTTTTCTCCTCTAGCCTCTCATACCATCCATCCCAAATCTTACAATGTTCCGTTTCCTTCTTATCTTGTTACTCCATCATTAATTTATCCATTTCTGCACATTCAAGCACTTTTTAAATCCGTCATTACCTTTTTGAGGGGTATTTATCTGTTTCCACTATTGTGCGAAATCTCTTCTTAAAAGCCTCCAGTGATGGAAGCACCCACAACTTCTGGTGGCCAGAAGTTCCACTGTCCTCCCTGTCAGGAAATTTCTCCTTATTTCCAGGTTTCCATCCTTATGGCTCCTTGTCCTGCTTCCAGGTGGCTTTGGAGAAGAGCTTGACTCCTTGCTGCAGCAGAGGACCCGTGGTGGTGATGGTGGGGTCTCCCTCGCAGGGCTGTTTTTCTTGCAGCGGAGAAGCGGAAGAATCCTATTCATCGGGAGAAAATGGGCGGGGCCCGAACTACAACTCCCGGGATGCCTCGCCCCCGCAGGGGCCGCCGGGAGTGGCGGCGCCTGGCCGCGCCCGCCGCCACAGTCCTCTCGCGCGGGCGGCGACTACATCTCCCGGCCTGCCTCGCGCGGTCACGAGGAGGCGGGGGGGGCAGAGGAGGAGGAGGAGGAGGCGGCGGCGGCGGCCGCGGTGTTGAGGGTCGGCTCGTTCGCCCTCCTGAGGCGACCCTCGCCGCCCCGGCAGCGCCACCACGGAGGCCCCACGGCGGAGGCGGAGGCGACGGAGGCGGCTCCGGAGCCCCGAAGAGGACGGGGCCGCCGCCATGGAGTCCCCCGCGCAGCTGAAGGACCGCATCCTGGAGAACATCTCGCTCTCCGTCAAGAAGGTCAGCGGCGACCCCCGCCCCTCCCCCTAGCAACGCCCCCTAGCAACGCCCCCTCAACCCCCTCGGGTGGGGCCCGGCAGCCGGTCAAAGGGGGGAGCGGTGAGGGGGGTCCTCCTCCCTCTGGCCCCCAGACCCCTCAGCCCCGGGGGAGCGAGCGGGGGGTTCCCCAGGCCCCTCTGTTGAAAACCGGCCTGACAGGGTAGGCCTTTCCAAAGGGGGGGAGGGGGAGGAGGAGGAGGAGGAACCTCTTGTTCCCGTTTTTACATGGAAAATCCAGCCTATCGTTTAAGAACCAGTCAGCCAAATATCACAGGGAGGTTTTCATCATCATCATCTTATTATTATTATTATTATTATTATTATTATTATTATTATTATTATTATTATTATTATTATTATTATTATTATTATTATTATTATTATTATTATTAATTATTATTATTTATCATTATCATCATCATTAATCATCATTAATCATTACCATTATCAGGAGGTTATTATTACAGGAAGGTTATTATCAGAGAGCTGGTTATTATCATTTATCATTATGAGGTTATTGTTATTACAGGAAGGTTATTATTAGGGAGGTGGTTATTATTACCATTATTTATCATTATCATGAGGTTATTGTTATTACAGGAAGGTTATTATTAGGGAGGTGGTTATTATTACCATTATTTATCATTATCATGAGGTTATTGTTATTACAGGAAGGTTATTATTAGGAGGTGGTTATTATTACCATTATTTATCATTATCATGAGGTTATTGTTATTACAGGAAGGTTATTATTAGGGAGGTGGTTATTATTACCATTATTTATCATTATCATGAGGTTATTGTTAATGAGGTTATTGTTATTACAGGAAGGTTATTATCAGGGAGGTGGTTATTATTACCATTATTTATCATTATCATGAGGTTATTGTTATTACAGGAAGGTTATTATCAGGGAGGTGGTTATTATTACCATTATTTATCATTATCATCAGGAGGTTATTGTTATTACAGGAAGGTTATTATCAGGGAGGTGGTTATTATTATTACCATTTATCATTATCATCAGGAGGTTATTGTTATTACAGGAAGGTTATTATCAGGGAGGTGGTTATCATCACCATTGTCATCACAAGGAGGTTATTAGGGAGGTTATTATTGTTTTTATTATTATTATCATCACAGGGAGGTTGTAATTATTACCATCCTCATCCTCATAGTAAGGTTATTGTTACCACAGGGAGGTTATTATTATCATCATCACAGGGAGCTTATTGTCATTACATCATTATCATCACAGTGAGTTTTTTATTATTGTCGTAGGGAGGTTATCATCATCATCATCATCTTTATCCATCTTTATCTCTTCAAGGTGGCCAACCTATCTAACACACACCTTCCTCCTCCTCCCGCCGCTGCCTCCTCTTCTCACTACTACCATCACCACCACAACAATCCTGTGTGGTCAGTCGGGCCAGAAGGAGAGGCACCCAGGCGTCTTTCCAGGCTAAGGCAGAGGACTCGAACTCGCAGCTCCCAGCTCTCTAGCCTGGTGCCTTAATCACTAAGGCTCTCGTAATTGCTGTAGTTGCTTTTCTTACCGCCGGATCCTTCATTGCGACTGCGCTGATGTCATCCCCCTTTCTCAGTTCATCGTTTTCCTGGCTTCTCTCTCCCTTTTGGCTTTTGCGGCTTCGGCCAGGCCGGCTGTGGCGAGGTCTCTGGCTTACCTAAGCTCAGCAACCTCCCTTCCCCTTCGGGGGATGCCCCGTCGATTCCCCTCTCCCGTTCGGAAAAATGAAGAAGGGGTCCATAACTGCTACTTTGTGCATTGAAAACCCAGGCAATGTCTATAATGTCATTTTTATGCAGAGCAGGTGAAAGAAATTAAAAAGCATCACCTACTAAGCTGGTTTGGCTTTTCTTCGCATTGAAATTCCCTGTTTGAAATAGTTGCATGATAAGTTCCCAGGACTGGCCCTGCGAGAAGTGGTTTCTGAGTGCTTTTGCGTTGCATCATGCATAAATACTAACCAAAAAGTTCAGGAAAGAGGGTTGTGCTTTGCTGTGTCGCCTCTGAGGTTACACTACAGGCAGTCCTGGACTTGTGCCCTACGATGGAGCCTGGAATTTATGTTTTATTTATTTATTTATTTATTTATTTGATTTGCCAATTGTTTACAAGAGAATAAGTATAAATGTATACATAGTTGTGAATACATGAAATGGGTACATATAAGAAAAATAAAAGAATAAGAGAAACAATAGGACAGGGATGGTAGCCTGGAATTTATCTTGCTGAGCGAGAAATGCGTTAAGTGAGCTTCGACCCGTTTTACGACTTTTTTTGCCGCCTTTGTTTAAGTGAATCGATGCGGTTGTGAAATTAGTAGCGCGGTTGTTAAGTGGATTTCCCCGTTGACCTTTGCTTGCTGGGAGGTCGCAAAATATGATCACGTGATCCAAGGAACACTGTGACCGTCATAAAAAATGAACCGGTTGTCAAGCATCTGAATGTAAATCACGTGACCTTGTGGATGCTGCAACGGTCATAAGTGTGAAAAATGGTCATAGGTCTCTTTTTTCAGGGCTGTTGTAACTTCAAATGGTCACTAAGTGAACTGTTGTAAGTCAAGGTCCAGCCCCATCTGGAGCCCTCCAAAAATGGGTTGTGTTGTGTTTCTCCCAATCCAGCTTCAGCAGTGCAGCTAATCGTGTTTCCCCAAGTGGACTGGATGCCTTGACAGATTTGTTTGACCGACTGCATTAATGGCGGTTACTGCTAATTTATGTTCATTTATTTGATATGTTCAGTGTTTAGCCTCCTCTTAGCAGTTCACGATGCAGGTTTTGAAACGATCGCATAAATTTGGCCCTTCGGCAACCGAAACCAATCGTAGCAGAAGGCTGAAAGAAATAATCCACCGGCAGGTAAAATTGGTAGTGATGGTGGTGGGGAAACCCTCTGAAAAGTAAAAATTCAGAACAGATAACATATTAGGCTGATACCTTTATTTTTATCTTCTTCCTGGACCAGCAGTGGTCAGTGGATGGTAAGGAGACCAGCAGCAGAATCAGCCGATGCTGGAATCCCTGTAGCTGAATCTACCCCCCTTCTGCCACCTTTTCCACTCCTTCTGTCGGGGGTATAAACCCACATTTCTCCAGCTGCCAAATCACTGCAAGGGGGTTCCCACAAAATCACAGGGAGAAGGGAGGCTCTGGGTATTCTGTGGCGTAAAATCCAATTAGACTCCTCCCTTCCCCCTTGGGAGCCCATTCCCAACTGCGCTTGTCCCATAGCAGATAAATTTGGGCCTTTGCCTGTTTGTTTTGCCCCTCATAAAGAGATTTCATACAGCCGGCTTCGTAGAGCGGGTGAGTGATCTCTGGCTTCGTCTGCTAAGCCACTTTTCCTGATAGCCTCAATCGGGTGGCCAGAATCCAGTCTGTCAGCCAAGGTGAACCAGGGAGATGCCTGGTAAGACACTTTTATTGCTGGTTGTGGGGCCGGCCTGTTGTGCATCCTTATCCTTGGGCATCCACCGAGTTGTTGGATCAGAAGGAAGGCTGAGCGCCAAAGAGTGGAGGCCTTTGAACTATAGTGCTGGAGAAGACTCCTGCGAGTCCCTTGGACGGCGAGGCCATCCAACCGGTCAGTCCTAGAGGAGATCAACCCTGTCTGCTTTTGAGAAGGCCAGATCCTGAAGAGGAAACTTAAAGACTTTGGCCACCTCATGAGAAGGAAGGACTCCCTGGAGAAGAGCCGAATGCTGGGAACGATTGAGGGCAATAGAAGAAGAAGGGGACGCAGAGAAGGATGTGGCTAGACGGAGTCACTGAAACAGTTGGGGTGAGCTTCAGTGGACTCCAGAGGTAGGCCTGGAAGAACGTTGTCTATGGGGGTCGCAATGGGTCGGACACGACATCACAACTAACAACAACACAATCACTGTCAGACATGGGCGAGAGCCACAGATAGCAGCAAACGGATGATCTTCCTGGAGTTTCCTCAATGAAGAGGATGTTCGTCGTTGCGTGTTTAAGTTCTGCAACCTCTGGATTGCTTTCTGTTGTGAGGACTAGCGGGAGACGTGTGCCGCTCCTGGCTTCCGGGCTGTTGTCTCGGAAGGCGCTGCCTCTCTCGCCCTGTCAGCCTTGCAGCCCCAGAGATGCTGTTTGACAGGCAGGAGCAGAGTCCGCCCCCCTCCCCCAGCAGCTAGAGGGTGATGTGGGTGGCTGAGCCCTTTGTGCCAGTGCCATTTGAGGTGTGCCTTCTTTTGGAGAACCCGTCTGCTCTTCTGCCCCCCGGGCAACCCTGTAATTCTCTCCGGAGCTGAGGCACCATCAGGCTTGGATGCCGCTCCCTCTCGGGCCCAGCCAAGACATATAAAGGTGTGGCTGGGAATCGTGGCCCTGGGAAGCAGCTCTCCTTGTTCCCCTGAGCAAGGTGGAGTTCAGCTGGAAGGAGGAGGAGCTGTCTGGAGGCAGCAGCATCCAAGCAGGGGGGTCCTTATGGACAACCTCAGGAGGGCCCTCAAGATTCCCCTATCCTGGCTGAGCAGGAGGAGAGGTCTCCTCTTCAGGGTGGGCGCTTGCACTTCTGCAAGCAATGTTTACCTGCTCCGAAAGTGGCGTTGCGTAGGGTCAGTGAGTTGTGCATTCTCTTCCTCGTCTCCTCAAGCGGGTCTTTTTTTGCTGGGGAGGCTAATGAGCCGGGCTTGGCTTTGGGGGTTTCTCCTTCCTTTCCTAGTTGTGGGGTCAGTCTGTCGTGCAGCCTTATCCTTGGGCAGCCACTGAGTCGTTGGTCCCAGAGCCGGTTCTGCTGATGCTAAGATGGATCTGAATCTGACACAGTGGTGCAGTGGTTAGAGTGCAGTACTGCAGGCTACTTCTTCTGACTGCCGGCTGCCAGCAATTCAGCAGTTCGATCCTGATTGAGTCAAGGTTGATTCAGGCTTCCATCCTCCCGAGGTCGGTAAAATGAAGACCCAGATTGTCGTGGACAAGAGGCTGACTCTGTGAAACCGCTTAGGGCCGTGAAGCCCTGTGAAGCGGTATATAAGTCTAAGGGCTATTGCTTCCTCCCTCCCAGTGGTTAGAATGTGGTATTGCAGGCTAACTCTGCCCACTGCCATCAGTTCGATCCTGACCAGTTCAAGGACAATTCAGCCTTCCATCCTTCCCAGGTCGGTAAAACAAGGACCCAGATTGTTGGGGGCAAGAGGCTGACTCTGTAAAACTGCTTAGAGAGGGTTGTGAAGCGCTGTGCAGTGCTACCTAAGTCTTAAGTGCTGTTGCTGTTGCTTTCACGGGGTTGGCTGTGTACCTAATAGTCAGGGCTTTGGAAAGTTGGGCCCGACTTTCTCTTGTTCTGGCCAGAGAAAATGCACCCAGTGCAGCAGCAGATGACTAATCTAAGCAGGATTGGAGGCTCCGTTCCCATTCTCGAAATCGGTGACTTCTCCTTCTTCCAATCCATTTAGAAGACCAGCCTTAAAGTGAAAAGACGACACGGTCCTGCTTTTCTTCCAGAAAAGCCACCCTCGTTCTGAAATGCACTTCACTTCTTGCTACCCCCCTCCCAAAATGTCCACGCCTCCCCAAGCCCACCTGCCCAGGGATGGCTGGAAGCGGAAAGCGTCTCTGCTTTCCATCCAGGAGCCGCTTCAGGTGCCTGCAAGAGATCAGAATCGAGGTTAAGAGACAAACGCAGCCGGTCTCCAGAAGAAGCGGAGGCCCAGCCCTGTCGGTTCATTCAGCCCTTCGACTGTTTCGCTGCCATTCCTCCCAATCCTGACCCATAGAAATCCTACTTGCTTGTACCCCCTGCATTTTAGGACAAAAACCCGCCGTGGCTTTTGAGAGAGTTGTTCCATTACATGCGCTGGCACAAAATCACAGGGACTCCTCGATTTGTGACCACAACGGAGCCCAAAATGTCCGTTGCTAAATGAAACATTTGTTAAGTGATTTTTCTCCCCCTTTTTTTGCCACAGTTATTAAGTTGTTAAATTAGTCAAACTGTTGTTAAGCGAATCTGGCTTCCCCGTTGCTTGTCAGAAGGAGATCCTGTGACCTGGGGACACTACGACTGTCATAAATATGAGTCAGTTGCCAAGCATCTGGATTTTAATCTCATGACCGTGGGGATGCTACAACGGTCATCAGTGTGAAAACCCGGTCGTAAGTTACTTTTTCCAGTGCCGTTGTAACTTTGAATGGTCACTAAATGAACTGTTGTAAGTCGAGGACTACCTGTAGCATCCCGTGGGCATCGGTTCTGCTTTGGCCGAGGTGAACTAGGCCTTTTATTGGGCCTTGCAGCCAGAACCGAAGGTAGGCGGACTTCTCTTAAACAACCCTAAGCAGAGAGGCGACGGGAAACGACTTTTTCAGCTGATCACTCCTAAAAACCCTGAAAAGTGGGGGTTGCGTAGATCGCAGCCAGGCAGTGTGTGGTTGGTGGCTCCCTCACCAGATGTGCTCATCTCTCCAGCTGCAGAGCTACTTTGCCGCCTGCGAGGACGAGACCCCCGCCATCAGGAACCACGACACGGTCCTGCAGCGTCTCTGCGAACACCTGGACCACGCCTTGCTTTACGGGTAAGGGGCCTCGGCGTGGGGCTCGCTTGTTCCCAAGATCATGAAGCAGACCCCTTGTCCTGATAAAGCCCCTTTTATTTAGGTTAAAGGGAATTCCTCTCCAGCAAAGTTCCAGCAAACCATCGTTCATGAGATTTCACAATTAAGCAGACCTTTATCAGGCTGGGAGAGTTGCCAGGCTGATATCTTCCAAACGCCATTCTGTAGCAGACAAGAAGTCAGGGACAAATCTTGACCCTAATGAATGGAACTAATTGTCTCCTGCAAACTCCACTCCCCTTTCACTCCTCTTTTATTCCCTATGGGAGGGGTCATTCATCGTCCACCTGTGCCTTTACTCCCGAGTCGACCCTTGTTCCTTAACTTCCCTTCTCCTGGCAGCTCTGTGCATGTGCACACTGGGAACAGGCTCCAGCTGTTCTTCTGCCCCACTCTTGTCCAACTCCGAAGGCAGCTGATAACTGTCGGACGGCCCTGGCCCCATCTCTGCCTCTTACGCGGAGCCCTCGTCAGAGCCTTCCCCAGACTCCAGGACAGGCCCAGGTTCCTCCCCAACCTCCTCCCTGTCCGAGTCTGCCCCCTGGAGGAAGCCATGGCAGGGGCTCAGATTCGGGCCCTTTCTCCCCTCCCTCCCTTTAGGCCAGCAGCTGGCTCTTTCCTACAGTGCTGCCCTTGCGGGGTGCCTAGAAGCAGCGGCCCATGAGAAGAGAGCCTGATGGGGTCCCCTTGTATGGCACAGTTGGGCCCACTTGTGAACAGGGATGGGGCAGGAAGCGTGCCCTTCCTCCTTCCCTCCCCCTCCCCAGGCTGCAGAGGCAGACTCTTCATGAGCTGGACGAGGGGCCTGGAGGTGTTGTGCTGGGGAGCCTGCAAGGGGAGTGGGTGGGTGGGTGGGTGGATAGGCAGCTTTTGCTCTGAAGGAACCCGCTCCGCCATTTTCCTTCTCTTCGACAGGCTGCAAGACCTTCCTTCGGGCTACTGGGTCTTGGTGGTCCACTTTACCCGCCGAGAGGCCATTGAACAGATTGAACTGCTGGAGCACGTGACCACCAATTTGGGGCGCAGTAAGTCTCAACCATGCAGCTTTGGCCAGCCCGGTTTGGGCAGCCCATGTCACCGGAGGGCACCAGGCCCCATGGGGTATTGGCCCTGAGGATCTGCGACTTGCTTCTTAGTGAGGTTTCTGAGCTCCCAGTCCTTCCAGTAAGAAGGCTGGGAGCTACTGTGTTTCCCCCCCCCAAAATAAGACCAGGTCTTATATTAATTGTTGCTCCAAAAGATTGGGGCTTATTTTCTGGTCAGGTCTTAATTTTGGAGAAATAAGGTCCCAAATGCATCCATCTGGCTGACAATCTTAACTGGGCCTTATTTTCGGGACAGGGCTTATATTATGAGCATCCTGGAAAATCGTGCTTAGGGCTTATTTTCCAGTTGGGGCTTATTTTCATGGAAACAGTCGATGGCTCCCTGCTTTGGGCTGGTAGCTGGACAAGCCCCCAGAAGACTCAGCCTGGCCCCCGAGGGGGTTGCGAGGCCCCTCCGACTACCTGGGGCCTTGGGCGTCAGGGCAGCCTTCCTTTGGGTGGGTCCCTGACAGCCAGCAGGTTCTGCAAGGCCATCTCTCCCTCTCGCAGGCCGAGCATGGCTGTACCTGGCCCTGAACGAGAACTCTCTGGAGAGCTACCTCCGCCTCTTCCAGGAGAACCTGCCGCTGCTGCAGAAGCATTATGTCAGGTGAGTCAGCTGGGCTGGCCCCGTGGGAAGTGGAGGGGGAGGGAAAGGATCTCCCTCCCTCCCTCTCCCTCTCTCTCTAGCTCTCTTTCTCTGTCTCCCCCGCCCTCTCCCTCTCTGTCTCTCTCCTCCTTCTCTCTCTCTTTTTTCCCTCTCTTTCTCCCCTGTCTCTTTCTCCTCCCCTCCTCCTCCTCTCTTTCTCTCTTTCTCCCCTCCCTCTCTCCTTCTCTCCTCTCTCTTTTCCTCCCACTGTCTCTTTCTCTCCTTCCTCCCTCCCTCTCTCTCTTCCTCTCTTTCTCTCCCTCTCTCCCTCTCTCCCCTCCCTCTCTCCTCTCTCTCTTTTCCTCCCACTGTCTCTTTCTCTCCCTCCCTCTCCCTCTCCCTTTCTCTCTCTCCCTCCATCTCTTTCTCCCTCCCTCTCTCTCTCCCTCTCTAGCTCTCTTTCTCTCCTTCCTTCCCTCCCTCCCTCTCTTTCTCTCTCTCCTCTCCCTGTCTCCCTCTCTTTTTCCCTCCCTCCTCTCTCTTTCTCAGCCTGTTTCTCCCCTCCCTCTCCCCCTCCCTCCCTCTCTTTTCCTCCCTCTGTCTCTTTCTCTCCCTCCCTCTCCCTCTCCCTCTCTCTCCTCTCTCTCTCTCTAGCTCTCTCCCTTCCCTCCCTCCCTCTCTCTCTTCCTCTCTTTCTCTCCCTCTCCCCTCCCTCTCCCCCCTCCCTCCCTCTCTTTTCCTCCCTCTGTCTCTTTCTCTCCCTCCCTCTCCTCTCCCTTTCTCTCTCTCCTCCCTCTCTCTCTAGCTCTCTTTCTCTCCTTCCCTCCCTCCCTCTCTCTCTTCCTCTCTTTCTCTCCCTCTCCCCTCCCTCTCTCCCCTCCTCTCTCCCTCTCTCTTTCCTCCCACTGTCTCTTTCTTCTCTCCCTCCCCTCCTCTCCTTTCTCTCTCCCTCCATCTCTTTCTCCCTCCTCTCTCCCTCTCTAGCTCTCTTTCTCCTTCCTTCCCTCCCTCCCTCTCTTTCCTCTCTCTCCTGTCTCCCTCTCTTTTTTCCTCCCTCCCTCTCTCTTCTCAGCCTGTTTCTCCCCTCCTCTCTCTCCTCCCCTCTCTCTCTTTTCCTCCTCTGTCTCTTTCTCTCCCTCCCTCTCCCTCTCCCTTTCTCTCTCTCCCTCCTCTCTCTCTCTCTCTCTCCTCCTCTCTCCCTCTCTCTTTCCTCTCTTTCTCTCCCTCTCCTCCCTCTCTCCCCTCCTCCCTCTCTTTCTCCCTCTGCTCTTTCTCTCCTCCCTCTCCCTCTCCCTTTCCTCTCCCTCCCTCTCTCTCTAGCTCTCTTTCTCTCCTTCCTCCCTCCCTCTCTCTCTTCCTCTCTTTCTCCCTCTCCTCCCTCTCTCCCCTCCCTCTCTCCTCTCTCTCTTTCTCCCACTGTCTCTTTCTCTCCTCCCTCTCCCTCTCCCTTTCTCTCTCTCCCTCCATCTCTTTCTCCCTCCCTCTCTCTCTCCCTCTCTAGCTCTCTTCTCTCCTTCCTTCCCTCCCTCCCTCTCTTTCTCTCTCTCCCTCTCCCTGTCTCCTCTTTTTTTCCCTCCCTCCTCTCTCTTTCTCAGCCTGTCTCCCCTCCCTCTCTCCCCTCCCTCCCTCTCTTTTCCTCCCTCTGTCTCTTTCTCTCCCTCCCTCTCCCTCTCCTTTCTCTCTCTCCCTCCCTCTCTCTCTAGCTCTCTTTCACTCCTTCCCTCCCTCCCTCTCTCTCTTCCTCTCCCTCTCTTTCTCTCCCTCTC